>NC_055698.1:25388035-25570847 GCF_017639745.1 Melanotaenia boesemani
ATTAAGAAGAATAATTACTGGATGTCTGAAGATTCTCATTCATTCATTCAGATTCATTCATGTAAACAAAGTGGTCTCCAACAGTGACTGACATGGGTCAAAGCAAAGCAGTGAAGACTTTCACTGATTACATCAACTATGTGGACAAGAACATCGGAATCACATGAAAAGATGTGAACAACAACAACAGCTGTCTTTCCTGGACTGTACTGTCCACATGATGGAGGACAGGAGCCTGCAGACTGGACAACCCTCATCCTTTAAAACACAAGCTCGGAGTTATCAGAACGCTTCAGTACCGGCGAGAAAACATCCCCACCAATGCAGAAGCCCAGGAGCAAAGAAAAAACATCTCTTAGGATGATAGAACTTATGGATTGTTTCTACCTGGACTGGACCTTTATTAAAGCTGCAACTAGACCCAGAAACACCACCGACACAGGGAGAAAGGAAAAGAAGAAAAAGGAAAGGGAAGCGTTGTCATCCCTGATGTGGCTGGAACATCTGAGAAACTCAGGAGGATTTTTAACAAACAGCAAATAGCCATGTTTGTCAAACCCAGCCACCCCGTCACACAGAAACTGACTCATCCTAAAGACCCGACTCCACACTCTTAAAAAAGCAACCTGGTGCTGCAGGTCAGTGCAGTGAGGACTGCAATGAGCTCTATATTGAGGAAAACAATCACTCAACAGATGGATGCTCAACACAGGAGAGAAACTCATCAGATCAGGACTCAGATTTTCTCCTTCATTCATTTTAAAATACAGACTTTTGAGGACCTCAGTGATAAAATCTTGGACAGAGAAGACGAGTGGTTTGAGCAGCAAGTGAAAGAGGCCATCTATGTCAAAGTAGAAAAAGCTTCAGTAAACAGAGGAGGAGGACTGAGACATCAGCTCTCCTCCACCTACAGCAGCATCTCTTCAGCCATACCAAAGACAATGAAGAGACTGACCCCCACTTAGCCTCAAGTGAAACTCCTGACAATAGTTGCTATTAATGACACCTCAGCTTGTAGACTCACTACTTCAGTAAAACTTTCTCCATCAGAACTGAAGAAGCTCTTCTGGATGAGAGCAAAATGTTTTCATGAAACTAAACCAAGTCCAGCTGACTTGACCCAACCTACGTTGGATACGATGACTGAATACTACGGCAATACTTCCTGAAAAGGAGAAACAGGGAAACAGATCATACTTCAGTGGGTTTCTGGAGTCATTTTAAGAAGAACTAAAGATTGAAAATGAAACTTAATGGAGCATGTCAAAATGTAGAGCATCGTCTTCATTTGCATTACATTACACTGCATTAAATCACATTTCACTGAGACAAAGTGGATAAAAACACACTAAACTACAATACGAGTCACGTTTTCACATTTGCTGGTTAGTTTTTGAATTCATGTGAATTTACTGTGATGTATCGTTGGCAGCAACTTAAAACTAACATCTGATTTAATTTTTCCTGTATGAATATTTCTGTGAAGGACCAATATATATAAATGAGAAACTTGAGCCATTTATGGAGTAAACATCCTGAAAGTATTATTGATTTGACATTAAATAACATAAAATCTGATTTTGAAATACTTGTTTGATATTCAGAGATCTGCTGTCCTGTTGGATGGATAAGATTTGGAAGCAGTTGTTACTTTAAATCCACTAAGAGGAAAATCTGGTCAGAAAGCAGGAAAGACTGTCAGGAAAGAGGAGCTGATCTGGTGATCATAAACAGCAAAGAGGAACAGGTGGGTGTGTGTTTGATTTTTTATGTCTGTGTGATCTTTGATGTAACTGATCTGGTACTTTAGTCTTGATCTTTTGTCAGTCTGCTTCCTGTCCTGATGGATTTCACTTTAAATGGTTTTCAAGTCCTAAAATCAGGATCAGCTGATCAATTAGATCCATTTACTTGATTTACTTCATGAACTCATTTCAAAATGTAAATATTTTCATATTTCAGTACTTAATGTTTTTGTTTTGACTCAGTTCTGCTACATTTGTTAAAAAAAAGAATAATTGTTAAACATGTAGTAAAAATGTGATTTATTTACCAGAACAAAGACCAGATCAGTATGAGTGAAAAAATGTTGCTGAATGAATCATAAACATTAAAAATTATTTTCAATAACAACAAAATCAGTGAAAACTGTTTTCTGATCAAAGGAAACTACAGGAAACTAAAGTCAGTAGTTTTAATGAAATTTCAACATTTGTTTTAACAAAGACTGAAAATTATTCATTAACATTTTGTTGCTTTTGGTTTTTGCAGAATGGAAGAATTAAAAAGTTTGTTTTTCTTTCAGATATTGTTACAGTTATGTTACTACAACAGACGAGCAGAATAATGATTTTTTTTTATTCTACATTTTCTTTGTCTGTCCAGGAATTTGTCAGTAAACTGAGTTCATGGTTCTGGATCGGTCTTCAATGGAAAGAACATGGATGGAAATGGGTGGACGGATCTCCACTGACAGTAACGTAAGAAATTCTTTACAATGTTAATTAAAATCACTGTTTAGAGACGTAAAATCTAAAATGTAGAATCTTACAATTTTCTCCTGATAAATATGAAAAATCAGGAGATAATTTTAATTTGTTTCAACAAGTATCTCTCTGAATGAACAACTTGAACTTTGTTCACTAAAAACTTCCTGCAAGCCGACTGAAAAACTACAACAAAACATGTTTACAACTGACAAAGTATTTTACTACATTTAATGGCTGAAAAGGTTTTTCTAGTGTCTGATGGTTCACAGTGAAAAGTCATGGAGGAGGACAGACTGATCAGAAATAAAACCACTAACAAGCTTAAAACCAGGAAGCAGATCAGCAGAGGAAACATTTCTGGAGGATTGAGCAGCTTTTACAGAATTTAATGAATAAATAGAGACAATGTTGGACTTTATCAAGAGTCCATAAATGATCTATAATCAGTCCAGACCCATAATCCTGTGTGTTGTCACATGTGTGTACGTTATATAAGAAGATGAGAAAAGAAATACAGAAAACATCTGAAACTTATAAAGAGGAAGTTTATCTGAATGTGGAAATAATCCTGAATTTCAGTCCAGTTGAATGTGATTTTTTATTTCTCCAACAGATTCTGGAAAGATGGAGGGCAGAACATATACAACAGTTACTACAGTTACAACATAGTGTACAACAATGATCAAGGGAAATGGGAAGCAACATATTCCAGTAATACCGCTAACTGGATCTGCGAGAAAAACTCTTCTGTCTCTCTGGTATAAATGGATGTCCAGTGATTAAATTGTCAAATCTGACCCCCAAAAATATTAAGAAAAGTTTTCGTTGTTGTAAATTTCAGATGTCGTTTGTCACTCATAATCTACATATATCGTCCCTCTGTAGTCTAATATATAGACAGAGTAGTGAAGGTGGAAGTCATCCATACAACAACAACAACATATAAACTTTGTTCCACTCATTTATTGTAAAACTAGGAAAACTGCAGCCTCTCTTTACTTTGTTTACTTGCTTGATTTATGATGTTTTTCTTGCTAAATCTACAGTCAGTATCATCTTTAATTTATCTGGCACACATGAAGGTAGCAGCTGAAGATTTTAACAAGAAGAAAAATCCTCAATCTTAGTTGTTTTAATCTGGATTATGTGAATAACTGCAGACTGATCAATGGAGGAGAACTTTCCTCCTTCTGATAAATGTAAACAGAAATGTGTTACGTTTCTTTTGCAAACAGCAGGATGTACTGGAGAATGACGTTAGTGGATGCTTCTATGGGCCACAACTAATGTCTACTTTTTACATGTAGTACAATTGTAAGGATTGTGTTTTTATACTGAGATGTGAAAAGTAAAGATACTGAGCTCTGGACAAATGAGAATTTGTGTTCTACAAAATTTAACTAAACACTGAAAAACAACATATTATGTTGGATGATATAGAAAAAAAAGTTTGACTTGTCATCCAGACACTAATGTGTGGACATTTCTAAAAGTCCCCCAGTTACAAAACAATTTTACTTTTTGTTAAATGTTTTTATTTCTTATCAGTATTTGGTCCAAGTGTGAACATCATGTTTCTTTGTCAGGAAAACAGTTTCATGTTTCTCGTGTAAAATTCTCTGATCATTTTTTGACCATGTATATAACCACTGCTGTTCAACTAAAAACTAAAAATTTTGGGTTTGCTTTTATCCGTACAGTCGCATTTATGAAGCAAAGTCATTATTACAATTCATGTGAAGCTGGGTATAAAGAAAGCACGAAAGTCCAAATACAATTTGTCTTTGTGGGATCTTGGTTTCCCTATTTTTTTACTTCCTGAGTCTTTTACTCATGGCTACAAAAGAACAAACAAATGATGCGTCCATTGTGTAAACAACAACAACAACAAAAATATCCTTTAACATTATTTCCTTACTTGATTACTAAATAGCAGAGAATTAATATGAATTGTTCCTCACCGCTAACATGTGCATTCCTTCTCCTTCCGAGTGCTTTCTGTTCACTTCCTGTCAAAATTTTCACATGAGCACTTCCAAAACGTGGATACTGATAGTTCCCATGCTGTCTGAACTCAGTATAAATCTTTAACCTGCTCTAACCAGTAATATTAAACAAAGTGGATTTTAAGATTGTGTCCGTACCACATTTTCATTCTTTCACCACCTGGTTACACATGTTTTGGGGAGGAAATGCAGGACAGAGCAGACAGGTGGAAGCCAGATGAAGGTGCAGGGAGCTTTAATACACAAAACCAAAGATGCTGACAAAGCAGCACAAAACCCGACCTCATGAACATCTCCAAAGATCTGAAGCTCTGACTTTTCAAAACATGTTACAATTTGTTCTGTGTTAAAATCTCTGTAATTAACAGAACTGATCATTTTCCATAATTAAAACACATTATTTTGTGATTGTCTGCTGGTAAATAGTGAGGGGTCCCAGTCAAAACCTGACCCTGGCAAATTTAAACCTCAATATTACAACCAGCTCTGATTTACTACAAACATCTTGATACCATAAGTAGAACATCATCCCTACAAACTGGGACTAAAGAACACAACTAAACCAGCAGCAAACAGACAGCACACATACACACAATAATCAGTAGAAAAATGTGTTTATAAATCCAGATATTCAGGATGAAAGTGAATCTATATGAAATGTCTTGATTAACTCCACCCCTGATTCAATGTTTCAGGCTTTTGAAGTAGAACGTTCTAGTGGTAGAGACTTTCTGAAACTGTGCTGAAGGAATTCTGCAGTCAAAGAGAGGTTTAGTGTTTATGTCCAAACTTGTGGTGTGGTGTGGTACATCATGAGGTTTAAATACATCAGGCTTTTTATTTGTAAAGATGTTTATTTCTTGTCACTTTTTAAATCTTTATCTACATTTACTATGTGTAGTTGCTCATGCTGCATAACGTAGCTTTAAAATAAATCAACTTCTTTAATTTTTTCTGCAAGGTGTGGATTAGCATGATGCTGAGGCTTCTACTGGAAACTCAGTTTGATTATTTGATTAATATGTAATCTTTTAATAAGTAATAGAGCTGTAAACAACATAGTTTTACATGAACCACCAATACTGTTGTTAAAATGTGTTTCTTTAATTTTCTTTTAAAATCTAGATTCTGTGCATCAAACTGACTCAAAACACCCGTCTTTACACTCAAATATGATGTAGAACCGTAACTTGTGGCCCTATACATCACAAGAGAAATAAAAAAAACTCACAGGACCCTCCCTCCAGATACAATAAAGTGAGGTCCTCATCTTGCAGATATAGAAACCACGGCCACTGACGCATATGTTCGGAGAAAATATTGCTGCAATGTGATGGATTTGTGCTTTTGAGGGTGTAAAAGTAACACTGGACTTTATTCTTTACCTGCTGATCCTCAACTGGCGACATACAGCAGCTCAAATCATAGCAGCAGCAACTTCCAGCAGCTGCCACAGCCATCGTGAAGTGGAACAGCTTGCCAGAGCCTACCGGACGGCTCAAACTGATGCAGTTCAGGACCAACTTCTTCCAAGGAAAATTCTTCACTTCACTACTTAACTTCAAAACACCACAACTTAACTTTAGATGTTGTCATTAATCGTCGTTTAACAACAAACAAGTCGCACAAACTGCCAGTGGAGATTAAACTCTCACCAAATGTAGACTCTTTTAAATCCAGGTTCAAAACCTGTTCTTATGTCTCTATGCATGAAATCTGCTCTGTATCTTTTAACTTTTCTAGAGTGCTGTTTGGTTTAAGTTCTTTTTATTTAGTTTTTTAAACATGTCTTAACATGTTTTAAATATTTCTATATTGTCTTTTTTTCATTCTCTAACGTACACTGACTTGCATTCATATGTGAAACACAAATAAAATTGACTTGCCTTCTCATGGCCTCAAGAAGGGGAAGTCCACGGGTTAATCCAAACCATTTCCTGTGTCAGAAGCTCTTCCTTCAACTATTAAAACTATAAACCAGTAACTAACAAAGATTTCTAGATGCATTGTGTTGTTGCTGAGTAAAGTCTAATTTGTGCATTGCTCCAATCACAATATCTGAAATTTACAAGCAACCTTTTGTATTTATACAGTCCCAGTTAGGAGTTTGGACAAGCCAACTGGTTCACAGTGAATACTGATGCACAAGTATTTTTAAAAATGACGCCGTGGTCTGTGCTACCACTTCCTCAGTGTTCACAGTTGAAAGCTGCACAACACCAATAGAAAAGGACAAACATAGAAGTCGGATCAGTTATTTGTCAGCAAGATGTCTGCAGAACTTCACCCTGAGCCAGATGTGAGAGTTCAATACAGGACAAGGATCCATGAAGATGAAGGAGGCAGAGAGCAAAGCGAGGTGGAGATGTTAGACGATGAAGAGCAGCACTCTGATCTTGGCTTACAAAGACCTGGTAAGCAGGAAATATTGAAAATGGCTGAACATGAAGTTACAAAACAACGTGGTACATGTTGACCTCCTTAATTTATCATCTGTTTTAGTTCCTGTAACTTCAGCCCAAACACGGCTGAACTTACACGAATCATCATCATTTCAAATATGTATTATTCAGTTCAGTGTAGAGAAAACACAGTCTTAGAAAAAGTCCTCAAAAAAAAGAAAAAAATGATTTCTCTGTGTGTTTTGATTCTGTAGAAAACAACAACCAGAAGAATCTTCAAGCTGTGAATAGAAGCCATGTTACAGTTTTCAAGGTGTCCCTGGGAGTGATGTATCTTCTGATTCTGGCTGGAGTCATAATACGCTGTGAGGACTTGTATTTTTATACTTTGAATGTATAGATGGAGTTACTTAGAATGACCTCAGAGTCTCTCACCAGTCGTGTACAAAGCAACAGGCGACCACCAGATGTTAAAAAGACAGCAAAGATGCCCAGTTTGCCACATCTGGGTAGAATGTGATGGGAGGGGGCTGGGGGTGGTGGTGAGAAATGGATTTGGGACAAAGCAACAGGCGACCACCAGATGTTACATTGATGGCTAGGACAGCTAATCCAGATGTATGGGGGGATTTTTATTCATACACAAGATTAAAACAATACAATAATTCTCTAATTATAAGGTCAATATGCATAATCATGGTAAATGTTCATACGTCTGAGCAAATTGTGATAAAGGAAAAAAAAAAAAAATTATCCTCACCTTGTTTTTTTAATTTACATAGTGGAAAACATGTTAGAAATTCTTCTAGGCATAAAGATGTCTATGCATGCATACAGCAACACCTTGACTACAACTGTACCAAGTTAGTTGAGAAAAGCACAAAGATCATTCATTTTATTAAGGTTTTAGTGTGGATAGTATCAGTCGGACTATGTATTTGGCCACTTTTATACCCAAACTGTGCCAACGTGTGCCACATAGGTATTTTACTCCTCGGTAGGGAATCTGGCTACAAAATACGGTGTGCATACAATTCACAAACTGGCCCTGGAATTTAGTCACTATATCATCAGTTCCTACCACTGTGCACAGTGCATAATGAAATCTGTCATAGTTAGCATTAGCATCGTTGCTAGAATCTGAACTGGATATAACTACATCTGTGTTTACTTCAGACTTTCTAACAGGGTGTATTTATGTTTTTATATCTCTTGGACATGCTGATCACTTTTAGCCTTCATTGAAAATGAGTGAAGTCTGTTGTTTTATATTCCCTCTGTGTGGTGCGCCACAGTGCGTCACAGATCTTAATGTGGATGCTCCTGCGTTTACACTCAAAAATATATACATGATGGGTGAAGTCTTATTCAAGTATAAGATATCATTTGACAGCTTGCGAGATGTAGATTTGACCAAACTTTATTTATACTGCCAAAACCCAATAGAAATCGTCAAGATGGCTGTGAATGGGAGCTGGTGCATACCGCAGTTTTATTACTATGGACTACTACTCTGTGAATTTTAGTTGAAGAACAGTGTGGATAGACTGAAAATGACCACAAAACGATAAGGAAATAAAATATATTGCTTTTGGTAAGAATAATTTTTGGGGTTTGGTGATGTACTCTGGCTCTAGCATCAACACCGAACCAGCACTGGTTCATCTTTGGTCAAAATGGAGCCATCAATACTTCTGGTTTAAACATCTAAATCAGATGAAACTGTAATCATTTACAGGCAACGTGTGGTAAACTTGAATTTTGTTTATTATTTAAAAATTACATATCAAACAATCTTAAAATGAATTTGTAATGAAGTCTCTTGTAACAATTCAAGAGGGCATCTACAATTTTGTTTTAATTTTTTTTATTATTCAAATCTGAAATTACAAAACAAACAAAAGGTAACTTACTTATTCAACTAATCCAACTGCAAGAGGCATAACTGTTTTGTGGCTTTACTTCTGATAGTAACAATATTTTTTCCTGGCAACATGTTTTGCCTCCACAAACTGTCTTTAAAGTTGATAAAATTCACTGCTTTGTGTTGGTGCATTACCATCAATGAAGATAAAAAGGAATAAAATAAAAGGACAAATATTCCCTTTTAGTAACAAGTAAAACAAAATTTAATTACTAATTAATTAATTAATTACTACAAACTGCACACATCCACACACATTCACACTCCATCACACTTTCACACCCCAACATGCGATGTAAGTATAAAGTGTATTTACAATGAAAAAATGCCCATAGGTGTCAGTAATAAAACTGCATATAAGGTATTGATGCCATGATACTAGTCAATATTTCACCGTAATAATTACGATAGTGGTAAATTTAAATGAGAGTAATTGTTGTTAAGTCAGTCACTGTCATTGTAATTTCAGGTCTGTGTTCATTGTATTGTTAGCTTTGGAATAACAACTGTTCAACAGTATGGTGTTTTTGGTTTTGGCTGCCCAGTTACGCAGACCGCTGTTCATTTGTTATCCTTTGTGTTGTTTTGATCACTCTGGGCTTGTTGTCTGCTGTGGAACTGCTGTTCTACTACACTAGTATGCTATAAGATAACACACTCTCAACAAAGCAGTGATAAAAGGACAACAGCAGGTGTTGTTGCAAGTTAATTTTACTGAGCAAGTATAACAGGAAGAATAAATGCTGCCTTGCCTTTGTGATCAAACATTGTGTTGTGAGTCCATGTGAAGTCCCCTAAGAATTGTGTGCACAGGAAGCTGAAGGTTGTCACAACCTACCGTTTAAGGCTGGGTAAAACATTTCCTTGGTAGAAATCACCAACTATTATGTACACTATGTTTGGAAACACTCCATTGCTTCCTAGTAGCAGTTAGCAAATAGCCCAAAGCTGTGTCAATAGCACCTGAACTTTATTCCACCAAGGCCTGCAATGAGTTTGTCAAATTTTTCATGGAAAAGTCCAAAATATCAGACAAGTAGTTGGTTTATCAACAGCAGGTTCATCAGACATACTGCGTCCATTGAAAATCAGTTTAAGCACCATGACACAGTTTAATCCCATTAACAGCAAAGATCTGGGCGACAGCTTATGTCAGCTGAACTCCTCTTGCTGTCTGAACATCCTCCCCACAGGTTTCTTCAAAAAAGTCTCAAAGGCTCTGGAAGCCAGACCTGTTACAGATTGTGAACTTGTCTTTAATTTCGGGCATCTTCCCAGAACTTTTAAAAACAGCTGTAATCACACCCCTGCTAAAAAAGGATAAACCTTGACGAGACACAAATGAGCAACTACAGGCCGATCTCAAATCTTCCTTTTCTAAGTAAGATAATCGAAAAAGCTGTTTTTCATCAGCTAAACAACTTTTTAACAACAACTGCTACGATGTCTTCCAGTCAGGTTTTAGACAGCACCACAGCACTGAGATGCTCTGACCAAAGTCATTAAGGACATTTGTTTGAATATAGATGATGAAAAAATGTCAGTCTTTGTCTTACTGGACATCAGTGCTGCATTTGATACAGTCGACCACAATACATTGCTTAAACGACTGGAGAACTGGGTGGCCCTCTCTGGCACTGCGCTTCACTGGTTTAAAACTTATTTAGAGAATAGAAAGTTCTTTGTGTTAATAGGTAACTTTACATCTGAGCAGACAAGAATTACATGTGAAGTTCCCCAAGGTTCCATCCTGGGGCCTCTTCTGTTTAACATCTACATGCTCCCACTGGCACAGGTCATGAGGAAAAACAAAATTAGTTACCATAGCTACGCAGATGACACACAGATATATATTACAATGTCACCAGGAGATCGAGGCCCCGTACAGGCTCTTGGAAAATGCATTGAGGAGATTAATGACTGGATGTGTCTAAACTTTCTTCAGTTACGATTAAAGGTCACCACAGAGCTTCAGTCTGTACACCTAAAAACCACCAACCAGGCCAGAAATCTGGGTGTATTGATGGACTCAGACCTTAACTTTGAGAAACACATTAAGGAAATTACAAAATCAGCCTACTCTCACATTAAGAATATATCAAGGGTAAAAGATCTGATGTCTCAGCAGGACCTGGAAAAACTAGTCCATTGTTACGACCAGAGGTGGGTAGTAACGCGCTACATTTACTCCGTTACATTTACTTGAGTAACTTTTTGAAAAAAAATTACTTCTATGAGTATTTTTAATGGCTTGTACTTTTTACTCTTACTTAAGTAAATTTATGAGCAAATAACGCTACTCTTACTCCGCTACATTGGGCAAAAGTGGACTCGTTACTTCTCTTTATAACGTTTGTTTTTCTCCCGTGGATAACCATATGACCATGTTCCGCCAGTCAAATGTAGCAGCAATAATCACATGACTCCGTCTGACCTATCAGACGTACCCATGCTGCAACTTGCAAGGAAACAAAATATTAGCGGCAGAAAGTATTTTCTTCCGAAGATGAGCTACGGCGAAAAACAAGGGGAAAATGGCAGCAGCAAATGTCTGCATTGAAGAAGAGGACACAACAGAAGACGGCGAAGTTGGCGAACATCCCTGGCCTCATATTCAAAGCATGTTTAGCTTGCGCAAAACGCAAAAGAACAGCTGTGTAATGCGGTGTCTTCTGTGCCTACCAAAACAAACCGACATTTCAGCATTCAAAAACTCGACGTCTAATTTGAGGAAACACGTTGCGGTAAGTATAACGTTATAGTTTTATTACATATCATTATCATTAGCCTACATATCAGTCATAATTCATCCAACAGTTCTTTCATCTGGGCTGCATCTAACGTTAAGGTTAGTACATCTAATAACCACATTAACAATAATAAAAAGGCACCCATCACTAATGTTTTAAAAGTGTTATTGTTCTCATTGTATACTATTCATGCACAAGAAATATTGTAAGTTAAACCTTTTTTCAGAGGCGTAAATTCAGCACCAGTACATAAATCACACAACTAAAGTGCAACTACAACACACTATTTACCACTCTTCCCGTATATAAAACTTTATGACTTAATATGTTATACTTTGAAGCCTCATTTATATTTTTCTGTCAACAGAGGGTTCACACCGACAGCATGAAGAAATACACAGACCTAATTGAGTCCCACAGAAAACGAAGGTCCTTCACTACAAGTGAACCACCTGCAAAAAGTGCAAAGCTCTCCCTTCTGAAGCCCACAACGAGTATCCAAGGCAACATTTGATCATCTTGTAATCAGATTTGTCTGTGAGGCCAACTTACCTTTTTCTGTGGTGGAGACACCATCGTTTAAGACTATGATGGGAACAATACTGCCTAAGCATACAGTAATGACAAGAAAAACATTGTGCTCAAAAATACAGGAAGCTGCCAAAACAATGAAGAACACTATTATAAAAACGCTCAGTACTGTTAACTATGTTGCAACAACCACAGACTGCTGGTCAGCCCGACAGCGCAGCTGTTTAGGAGTGACCTGCCACTGGATTCATGACAGCACCTTAGAAAGGCACTCTGCTGCACTGGCTTGTAGGCCTCTTAAAGGCTCACACACCTTTGATGTGCTTGCAGCAGCGTTAGAAGAGATACATTCTGAATATCAAATAAGAGATAAGGTGACAAGGACAACCACTGACAGTGGTTCCAACTTTCTAAAAGCTTTTCGAATATATGGCGAAGATGAAGAAGTCACCAATGAAGAGGAGGAGATGGACATCACCAATGATGAGGCATCAGAGGATGAGTGTGAGTCGGAGGTGGAGATCCAGGATGTCTCTGCTGTGTTGAATGATAATACAGGCCTTGAATACCAACTTCCGAGGCACCAAAAGTGTGCCTGCCATCTCCTAAACCTGATGTCTACAGTAGATGCTACTGCCACGGCAGCGAATGACACATACAAAAGGCTGTCTCGATCTGCTTTTGCAAAGTGTTCTGCTCTATGGAACAAAACCAGTAGGTCAACCATGGCCTTTGAAATAGTGGAACGTGAATGGAAGCTGCAGTTCCTCCAACCAACTCAAACACGTTGGAGCTCCCTGTTTCTGGCTGTGGAGAGAGTTGTACGCATTCAGAAAGAGCAAGGAGAGGCAGCAATTCGGAATGTCTGCACAGCACTGAAGATAAAGATGTAAGTTGACTTATGACATGTTTTAAACACAACTATGCATACAACCCATGGTTAATTCCACTGTTAATTCATCTTCTCCTGAAGGAGAAGAAGAGAGCCTTTCAGTCCAGGAACAAAGAGGAGCTGAAATTTGTGCAGAGGGAGTTGAGGAGGACGATCAGGAGGGGGAAGGACAGTTACAGGAGGAAGATGGAGTACCAGCTGCAGCACAACAACATCCGTGATGTCTGGAAGGGACTGAAGACCATCTCGGGCTACAAGGAGCCAAAGTCCCAACGGGTGGGAGACCAGGGCAGGGCAAATGACCTGAACTTATTTTTCAATAGGTTTGATCAGGCACCCGCTCTTCCATCGACCCAGTCTCCTCTGCTGCAAACCCCATCAGCTTCTACTGCCTGCAGCTCCGCCTTACCCCCCTCTCCCTCTCTTACAATCTTTGGCTCTGTCATGATGCTACTAGGTTTGGACTCAAGATGACTCAGAATTCCAGGGATGGGTACAAACTTTTATTTGTTTACAATGTAAGGAATGTGCAATCCGGGTCTTCTAAGTTCAGGCTTCTGTGAATATGGAGACAGATGTTAGTAAGCAGGGGGCGGCAGGTTACAGTGCGTAATGGTGTGGCTGACGTACCAGCAGAGTGAGATCCAGCGGGAGAGGGAGGAATCCTCAAGCTCAGAGCCACGGGAATCCGGGGGGGAAATCTGCTGCGTGCTGTAGGAGAAGCTGCTGAGCAAAAGAGGGGTTAGTATCTGGATAGGTTGAACTGCCGGCCAGGCTGACAGAGTGGGAAACGAGAATCCTCGTGGGGGTTAGGGGGAGTAGTCCGTAATCCGTAATCCAAGTCCAATAATCGATTCCAGAGGTCCAGAGCCAGGAGATCCAAACAGAGACAGGCAGAGTACCAGACAGGGGCAGGCTGAGGCAGAATCCAAATCCAAGGCAAACGGGTCAACAACAGACGGGCAAACAGGCTGAGAAATAAGGGCTGGAAGCGTACAGGGTAGAACCAAGACGATCTGGCAACTGAGAGATGAAACAGGCAGGTATATAAAGTGCTCAGCGCAGGTGGAGCGCATCAGTAATCAAGCCAACGTGCGGGGAAGATGCCTTCAGGGTAGCTGGGAAAAACCGGCTCCGAACCACGGAGCATGACAGTCTCACACACCTTCACTTCACACTCTGTCCCGTGTGCCCCTCCCCCATCAACACCCCCCTGCTCTGGTCTGTCCTTCACTACATACCAGGTGAGGGAGGCCCTTAAGAAGACCAGGGCTAGGAAAGCTGCAGGTCCGGACGGCATCAGCTCCAGGCTCCTGAAGTCCTGCACAGACCAGCTGTGTGGGATCTTTGGGTACATGTTCAACCTGAGCCTGAAACTGGGGAAAGTGCCAAAGTTGTGGAAGACATCCTGCATCGTGCCCGTGCCAAAAACATCGCACTCAAAGGAGCTCAACGGCTACAGGCCAGTAGCTCTGACGTCTCACCTGATGAAGGCGCTGGAGAGACTGGTCCTCGCACATCTGCGTCCGATGGTGAGCTCCTTCATGGACCCGCTGCAGTTCGCCTACCAACCTGACATCGGGGTGGATGATGCCATCCTCTACCTCCTCCACACCTCTATCTCTCACCTGGAGAAGGCTGGAAGCACTGTGAGGATGATGTTCTTTGATTTCTCCAGTGCATTCAACACCATCCAGCCCAGGTTGTTGGTGGACAAGCTGCAGCTGGCTGGGGTGGACCATCACCTCACCTCCTGGATTCTGGACTACCTTACCCACAGACCACAATTTGTGAGGGTGCAGGGCTCTGAGTCGGACCGGCTTCTCTGCAGCACGGGTGCACCGCAGGGAACGGTTCTGGCTCCTTTCCTGTTCACCCTCTACACCGCGGACTTCGCACATAACACACCATCATGCCATCTGCAAAAGTACTCTGATGACTCTGCTGTTGTTGGCCTCATTACAGATGGAGACGACAGGGAGTACAGAGGACTTATTCAGGACTTTGTGGACTGGAGCCTGCGGAATAACCTCCAGATCAATACCAGCAAAACCAAGGAGCTGGTGGTGGATTTCCGCAGGCATAACAACTCTCCACCTGTACCAGTGAACATCCAGGGAATGGACATCGACCTGGTGAGGTCCTACAAGTACCTGGGTGTTCACCTGAATGACCGTCTGGACTGGTCGGACAACACCAACGCCCTGGTCAAGAAGGGCAACAGCAGACTGTTCCTGCTCAAGAGGCTGAGGTCCTTCGGAGTGCAGCGTCCACTCCTCAGGACCTTTTATGACTCTGTGGTGGCCTCAGCCATCTTCTATGGGATAGTCTGCTGGACCAGCAGCATAATGGACAGAGACAGGAGGAAAATGGACAGACTGGTGAGGAGGGCCAGTTCTGTCCTGGGATGCCCCCTGGACTCAGTAGAGGTAGTGGGAAATGAGAGGATGACTGCTAAGCTGTCATCCATGTTGAACAGCCCATCCCACCCCCTCCAGCACACCCTGACAGCTCTGAGCAGTTCCTTCAGTGAGCGGCTGCTTCATCCTCGCTGCGTGAAGGAGAGGTACCGCAGATCTTTCCTGCCTGCTGCTGTCAGGCTTCACAACAAACTTAATGCCCGCTAGACTGAAGAATATAACGAACTATACGGACTTGTGCAATAACATATCATTTATCTTACTGTCCATTTTTCACTGCTGTTTTTGCACTACCCATTACCTTGTATATACATCCCCAGACACACCCCCTGTACTGTGTACAGGTTTTTTATTACATTTAGTCATTTATTTAACTATTTCACTTAGTTTTATTATGTTTAAGTACTTACATTTCTTTTTATTATCCTCTTAAATTGTACCATTTGTTGTCTATTGCGTGTCTTCTGCTGCTGTTGCGCTGCAATTTCCCCGCTGTGGGACAAATAAAGGTTATCTGAATCTGAATCTGAATCTGAATTTAAACTGGTTTAGTCTGAGTTTAGTTTTAGTTTAATCCTGGCTTAGTACTGGTTTATTCTAGATTTAGTTTTGCATTCAATAAACTAGTATGTGGAGAGCAAACTATTTCTGAGGTGGTCCTCTGTGTGAACAGTTTGAAAACCACTAAACTAATTTAATTTCTGATCTGTGTGGGTTTTTTCTTTTAGGTTTAATCCTGCTGAATTTGGATTTTTGGCTGAGTACACCGCTGTCATGAAACCTGTTGCCATGGCCCTCAACATCCTTCAAGGGGAAACGTCTGTGCACATGGGATTTTTGCTGCCAACACTTTACCAGTTGCAGGAGAAGCTAATAAGGCTGGAGTTATCCTGCAAAGTCTGAAGATCTCTAGTAGATGCCCTGCTCAATGGGATTCAGAAACGTTTTGGAGGCGCCATGGAGGACCCTGAGCTGATTGCAGCAGCAATACTCTTACCAAGATTTCGAACATTGTGGACAACAAAGGAGTGCATCTTAAAAGCTGGTATCTGTCTATATTTTTTGTTAATTTAAATTTTAGCTTGTAAACTCTGACTTGTCAGCTTTTGAAGTCCATGGTTAAGAATTGTATGCTGACCTATTTATTTTAAACAATTTCCGCAGGACTTGACTTCATTAGAAATCACCTAGACACAGACTCCGGTGATGGCAGCACAAACAGCAGTCGCTATGATGAAGATGACTTCTTTGCATCCATGAAATCAGGAAAACCACAAGCAGGAGAGCTGGAGAGGTACCTTTCATGTCCATCCTCTGAAGGTATGGATCTACTGCACACCTTTCCTCACATCAAGAAGCTCTCACTGAAACTCAACACTGGTCTTCCTGCATCTGCAGCCTGCGAGAGACTTTTCAGTCATGCAGGACTTATGTTTACTGCTAAACGATCACAGCTTCACAGCAAGAATCTTGAGAGCCAGCTACTGTTGAAGCTTAACCGTCAGTTCACTGAGTGAGAACAAGCACCACACATGCACAGACTCAAAAGTGGCATGTACAACAAAAACACTCCTCCTAGCACACACACAATGACTTCTGTTGTGTCCTCTTCTTCATATCAGACATTTGCCATAACAGTGTTGTTTTAATGTTATTTTCTGGTTGCCAAGCATGCTGAGCCATTTGGAGGGCAAAAGTTAATCAGAAGTTTGTTTTGTGACTTGGAATAGTTTGCAGGGTTCTCACATACAGTACATACAATATGTTGTATGTTTTTTGTTGCTGTTAAAAAGCTTTTGTTTGAAAGCTTGTACAAGTTATTTATAAAGATGTCATTTATTTTGTTTTTTACTGATTATTTAGTTTATTTTTGAAAATACAAGAATTTGCACATTTTATTTATTTTATTGTCTTATTTTATAAATACAAAGAAATAAATCCGATGTTACATTTAAACAGTTACTCAGTACTTGAGTAGTTTTTTCAATAAGTACTTTTTTACTCTTACTTGAGTAATTTTTTTAGGTCTACTTTTTACTTTTACTTGAGTAAAAATATTTTGAAGTAACTGTACTCTTACTTGAGTAAAATTTTTGGCTACTCTACCCACCTCTGGTTACGACCCAATATAGGGGTATGAGAGGGAAGTAACATAAAGGATAGTCCCAGGCAGTTGTGAAGGTGGAAAACATTTTATTGTGGAGCGAATAAAGTTAACTGAAATCCGAGTGTTGGGGTTAGCGGGACTGCTGAAATAAACATAAAAAACGTTAAAAGTAGCAAACAATATACAAAGAACCACCAAGTAAAACATCTCGAATGAAACAAACAAAAGGGTGCCCTTAACTTGATGTGATAACTTACTAGCAAAAGGCAGCAGTCCCATAAAACTAAATGCGAACAAAATCAAACACATGTCCTAACTAGCCCAACACAAACACCCAAACTTTAACGCAAAGTGAACATAAAGGACAGAACACACACCAATGGGTAGCGCTGCTCACAATCAAGCCTGTGCCCTGAATGTTCCCCACAGGGAACATGGAGGTAAGCCAAACCTTCAGGGACCATTTTAGCGTCCCAACGGGACAACAACCCGGCAGGATCCATCCTGCTACACACACTCAAATAGTCCAGCAAACAAAAGGCTACCTATTAGCACAGCTAGCACACAACCAGCAACACCACCATACGTCTGCCCAGATGGTCTGAGGTGAGGGGAAACAGCACACGCAGTCTAGCTTCACCCTCCAAAGGTGAGGGGAGGCAGCCTACACGGCCCTGCCTCTCCCTCCGAATGTGAGGGGAGACAAGCCACACAGCCCTGCCTCTCCCTCTGAATGTGAGGGGAGACAAGCCACACAGCCCTGCTTCTCCCTCTGAATGTGAGGGGAGACAGTCCACACAGTCCTGACTCTCCCTTCCGAATGATCCATGCAGCTGGGCTTTATCTCCAGGACTTCCCTAAGCTGCACGGTGATTGGCTGGATTTAGCGCCAATCTGCGGGAGGGAGAGTGGGAGGCACCGAAATCAGCCAGTCCAAGGAGGGATCAGGACCCGGCCTTTGCTGGTGATCATTGCCAACGAGCCCCAGCTGTTGGCAATGATCACCAGCAGTCTTACGTCTAGGGATGTTATGCTCGAGTGGTCTGCTCGATCACGTGTCGAGCATGTGACACGGAAGTGTTGTGAGCATTGTCTCTGAGCATTGATTCAGCATGCCAAATGTCACGTGATAGACCAAACGAGGCCTCGTTACGTCATCAGTGCGTATCGAGCAGCAAGCGGGATCTTTGAAGGGACCGGGCTTGTCAATCTCTCAGATTCCAAACGCTGAGGAGATCGCGGGTTTTTGAGAGGAGATTCTGTAGCGATTGTGCGACATTGCATTTTGAAAACAAATTTAGGAAAAGCATCACATCAGCATGAGCTTATATTGAATCACATTTAGCTTTTAGCGATTTGGGGAAACAAACGTCTGCGCGAGACGCCGTTGCCAGAGTAACTGCTGAAGGAGCTCGGAGTATGAGAGAAGAACGGAGCAGGCGGTGCCTTCAACATCACAGGTAAGCTTTATTCCCCTTTCTTTATATAGATGTTTTTTAAATAGCCTTGCAAAGAGCAGACTTTAAAGTTAATCATAAACTTCAACCAGAAGCATCAGAGGAAATGTCTCAGTCTGCAGCTGCAGAGGAAAAACCTCAACCTGCAGGACCTTAGATACCAAGCTGGTTTCTGATCACCATAAGCAGAGAATTTAATGATTTTAAACTTGGTTAATTACAATTTTGTTCTTGTGTTTCTTTCAGGTGCAACCTCTCCAAAGCTGGAAAGGTAGTGTGCCAGAAGAGGAGCAGATTGAAGCCTGACAGAAAATACGTTTTTAAATAAAAATCTATGACATCACAATGTTGCCAAAGTTTTTTTTTTCTCATAATACATTTCAAGATTCAAAGTGTCTTTGTCATTTGCACAGTAAGGACACAAGTTTCCCTGAACAATGAAAATCTTACTTTGCCGTCCAACCTGAATGCCATAAAACATTATAAAATAAAAATAAACAATTTGAAAAAAAAAACTAGATAGACGATAAAAAAAACTGAGTAAATAATCTATGTAGATAAATGTGCAGTGTGCTATAAACTGTTGTTCCACATTTAACAACGATCAGCTATGCAAAAGAAAACAACTCAGGAGGTAGATAAAAACACGCATTTGCAATATCTATTATAAATAATAAGACACATAAAACAGTAAACAATTTTATTACAACTGTATAAAATAACACAGTCACTATACCCGTTGCACAAACACTCCTTCCCTCATGCCTTCCCACTGAGTAACTACTATCATTACAGATTGGTTTACTTAAGTTACACCACAATTCTGTTACCTAAACAAATGTTACCTAATACCCCTCCTTGTTATTTATATGAACAACAGAAAATAAATATTCACTTGGATGGTAGATTACGTATCGTTTATTGAACACGTATTCAAAGTTCAGATAGGAATGACAGATGTGAGGTGTCAACGCTGTCCTTCTGATACATCAGACACCCACAGCCAGCAGATGGAGCTCTTTGGTTTGGTCAAATGATTCAGAACACTAAGCCATTTTCAAGCATTTGGTTCAAAGTTGGCTCGATGATTCATGAGGCCTCGCTTTCACCATCCCTACTTACGTCCCTGGGGACGTAACATCCATGCTTTCATCTTTAGTCAGCTTGATTATTGTAACAGTGTTTTTACATGTTTACCTAAAAAATTAATTTGACACCTGCAGCTTATTCAGAACTCTGCTGCTCGAGTCCTCACTAAGGCTAGGTTCACACTGCAGGCTGAAGTGACCCAATTCCAATTTTTTGGCCCCTATGCGAGCTGTATCTGATCTTTTCATGACAGTCTGAACGACACAGATCCAATTTTTTCAAACGCAACCCAGGCCACTTGGATATGTGGTCCAAAATCCGATACGTATCTGATCTTTTGCCATGCGACTTCAGTCTGAACGGTCAGGTCGCATTTATCTGACCTACACATCATACACATCATTGTTTATAAACTCTTATCTGTAAAGGCGCTCACATCACTCTCCCATCACACTCCCATCACTCCTGACTGTGACTGCTTACCCACACGTTTCTCTGTATAGATGTTGCTGCCACTGCTCCACAAAATGTCATGGCCAAAAATCTGGCTCTCCTCTTTTGCAATCTCCCCCTTAAAATGATGCCATCGAAAATGTGCTGGCTACGGTTGGATAATAAATTAAAAATTGCAACATAAGCCCCGCTGTTACCGTCCATATTTATTTCCGCAAACACGAAGATGTCACACGCCCACTCACTGTCACGTCGTCGTGTCTTCTACGCATGAGGAACACTTTTGGTGCGCATAAGGTTCATACAGGAGATCACATACAAGTCGCATTTAGTTGGAAAAAAAATCAGATTTCACAAAAAAATCCAAATTGAACATTATGCCATGCGGTGTGAACCTAGCCTAAGACCAAGAGTGTGGACCACATCAGTCCAGCTCTGAGGTCGTTACACTGGCTGCCTGTTCATGAGAGAATAGACTTTAAAGTTCTGCTGCTATAAAGCTCTGAATAGTTTAGGACCAAAATACATCAGTGACCTCATGACCCAGTATGAACCTACCAGAACCCTCAGGTCATCTGGTTCCAGTTTCTTATCAGTTCCCAGAGTCAGAACTAGACATGGAGAAGCTGCATTCAGCTTCTATGCTCCACATGTCTGGAACAAACTCCAAAAAAAGCCTCAGATCAGCTGAAACACTCAGATTATTTAAATTAAGGTTAAAGACCCACCTGTTCTCTGCTGCATTTCACTAGTTTTATTTAGAAGTCAAAATCTACATCTGGTTCTTCTAAGCTGCTTCTGCTTTTATTTCATTAATTGTATTTCTTTTATAGATTTCTGCACCCTGCTGTAATGTTTTATGTAAAGCACTTTGAATTGTCTTGTACATGAAATGTGCTATACAAATAAATTTGCTTAAAGTTGGAACAACCAAGAGCAAGGATATGGGTGAAGGAACTAAACAGAGAAGTAAGACAGCTAACCAGAAGCAAGACAAAGCTGAAAAGCCACCAAATATAAACTCTGAGAGTGAAGCTAGTGTAACGGGTACTGAAACCCCAAAACCCGTTGCAACAGATAAGCTGGAAAACAGAGTGTAAATTATCGCACGGGAGACGTGGTTAATCTTCTTCCACAATCTCTCAGCTTTTGAGAAAAACGGTGGCGCACCAGTGACTCTCAGTCTCCCTGCGCCACCCACTGGCGAACTTGTGTTACTGCATCTCTCTTACTGAATGAATGTCAGCTAACTAAGCATATTTCACAGGAAATAATATAATATTTTGCTCAAAACTCAAGTCACTCCAACAAAAATAATCACTTTATGGGCACACATTAGTGGGCATCACACTAGCGAACTTAAGGAAGACACAGTCGAAAAGATGGGCCCCAGACCACAACAAGACACTGTGCATAGGTCGAGCTTCAGTTAGTAAAGACACAAAAGACCTCAAGAGTTATGACACAAACTAACCAGGAAAAGGGGATAAGTTTCCAGACACCACCGACAAGGATATGGAAACACTGGAGCGATGGAGTAAAAACGTATCACAGTGTCAGGGAAGCTGGAGAAGATATGAAAGAGAGTCGATCTGTCTGGTGATGACGGCACATCAGCGACAGTGGGAAGGATGCAAGTCACTGTAGTTTGGCCCATTTCTATATCTATTGTGGACTAGATTTGGAATAGAATATTATCAACAGAATAGAAAATATCAAGGTTTGTTTGGGAAGGCAAAAAGCCTAGAATAAAAAAGGAAACTCTCCAGCTGCCAAAGGACAGAGGAGGAATGGGACGCCCATATATTAAAGATTACTTTCATGCAGCTCAACTGAGATATACCGTAGGTTGGTGTAAACCAGATTATACAGCAAAATGGAAGGAAATGGAAACAAAATGCAGAGAAAGGCCAATATGGAGTATTATAGGAGATGAAGAAATGTACACGTCGAAAAAAAAACAAAACAAAACAAATAGATCCAAACAAATAGATTAACTAAATATGACAAAAGGTCTGAACAGTGAATAACCAAGGGAATTATGGCATGTTGTGTCTCACTGAAAGATGAACACTTGGAGCGTTTTCGAGAAATGAAAGAAAAGTTTGATTTGGATAAACATGTATTCTACAGATACCTGAAACTTAGAAGCTATTTTAGGAAAGAGATCAGGATGGACCCCACCAAAGAAGTGAATAGTCTGGAATAAATCATAAACAAAGCAAACAAAGAAACCAAAATCCGAATTATATCTGAAATATACTAAAAAAGCATATACATTCTACAACATACATTAAAAAAACATGGGAATCAGAACTTAACATAAAAATTGTAGATGGAGATAAATATTTGGAAAATGTATCATTCATCCTCTAGCTCACGGATCTGGAGGGAGTTCGGGAAAAGCCTGGTATACTTTTTATTTTTTAATTACGCCTAAGGTCCAGGGCAAACAATTAAGCACAGACATACCCTGTTGGAGAGAAGGTGGAGTTCTGAATACAGATCACTCACATTTTTTTGAATTGTGATTAAATAACACAGCTTTGGAAATTCTATGAGTTTTATTACTGAAAATACTTGGTTATATGATCCCTTTCTGTTGTAAAGTACTGTATTTCCATAACCTGTCAGAAGGAAATGTTCTGTCAAAAGACAGACACTTGGTTAAGAATCTATTAATAGCTGGTTAGAAAAAAGGTATCACATAAAGTAGGGTACACAATACTCTCCTACTCAAGATCAATGAATACTGATTATAGAAGGAATCTGTGTAATGGAAAAGTTGGAAAGTTAAAGACAAACGCCAACAGGAAGCTCAACTCAAAGAGAAAAGAGAAGAAGAGACTGTATTTAAATTAATGCAGCGATGAAGACCACAGGAAAAACTCTTGATTGACTAAGAAGATGATAGAAACAGATACAGTATACTGTAAGGACACCCCCACATCTCTGTATGGTTGGTGTTTGCAAAAAATGTCTTTTTACAAGCAGATATCAACATTTAGATGTAACTTCCCTGATTAAAAGATTTTTAAAATTTGTTACCAGTTACATCAAATTCAGGTCTTTTATATTAAACATGATTTTTCAGCTTATTTTTATCTTTACTGCCAAGTCTCTGCTGTAAAGGTAAAGGCATGTTCAGGTGAATATGAGAATATATTTTAAATGTGATGAGCTGTTTCTAAAAATAAGCTGCACGATCAACCGAAGGTGACGTGGTGACTTGGTCTGAGTGTCACAGTGGAAAAATAGGCCCCCACACATTTAACCACACTGCATTAAAGAAACCACAGCAACAGTACAACAACGTTCTTCTCACAGCTTAATTTAAAAGTGTGAAGCACTTCTGTTTACTGTTAACTGTCATGAAAAATACACTCCTCCATTAATTCTAAGTATTCTTAAACTCTTTGAGCTTCCTTTATTTGTACTTCACGTGACTTGAAAACGTAGCTATTGATTTGTTTTTGTAAGTTTGTTTCTCTGTCAAGACTGAGACAAAGTAAAAACTGTATGTAGAAGCAAACTATCTGTACCAGGTTGTATTGCAAAGCATCTGATAATTTTTGTCTTTTGTTCAGGTTGTGTCTCTTGTGTTAATCTTGTACCGTGTTGTATTTTCCAAAGTATTTTTCCTTTGTGTATTTGTTGTTTACTTCCTATTCTAAACTGGGTTCTTAATATGATCATTAGAAAGCTTTATTGCCATTGCACTTAGAAGTACAAAAAAATTATGTTGCATCTCCAAGTTGTGCTTGAAGATATAAAACAAAACAAAAAAAAAGTAAACATGATTTTCAAGCTTATTTTCATTTTTACTGCCAAGTCTCTGCTGTAAAGGTAAAGGCATGTCCAGGTGAATATGAGAATATATTTTAACTGTGATGAGCAAATAGATATGAGCCTCCTATTGGATAATTACTGCATGGGCGATTATCTTTCAGCTGGCAACAAGTTATTTAACCCCAACTGTTGCAATGAGCAGCTTCTCATTCCTTAAACAACCATGTGGAAAGGCACCTCGTGGTCATGGAAAAGATGTTGGTCTGTTTAAGAAGGGTCAAATTACTGACATTCATCAAGCAGAGAAAACATCTAAGAACACTACAGAAACTACTAAAATTGGGTTAAAAACTGTCTAACGCATTATTAAAAATTGGAAGGAAAGTGGAGAACCATCATCTTTAAGGAAGAAATGTGCTCAGAAAGAAAAAAAAAAAATAATAATTAAATGCATTATATTAAATACATGTGATGGAGAAATACATGGCTACTAACAATTTTCATTAATTAACTTTCTTCTGTTAAAAACTGATTTTCTGTCATTTTTCTTTTAGTAACCTTGAAAATGAGCAAAATGAACAACAGTAACAATCAGCTACAGGTCAAACTTGCAGGTTAGAAAGATTTAACTGAAAAAAGAAAAACCAATATCAAGGTAATGTTGTTAATCATGACGCCGTCAGTGATCAGCTGATCGGCTTTTCTGTCGCTAGTACGTCTCTCTTGTTGTTTATCGTTCAGCTGAGAAGGAGGAATCTAGCGGTTCATGGTTCACACTGGCACATGTTTAACCAAAAGTATTGTTTTTGGATGGGCGACCAATAGTAGGCAACATTTATCAGTCTCATGTCAATCAGACACGTTACTGTCACTGAAGCTGAAGAATGAAAAATGTTGATAACATCCTATTTCTCTTAGATATTGTTTACCTTTATTTCATATTTCTTTTCAGTATTAATGAGGTTTGCTATTGAAACTGCTGTAAAATCTGCTAGTCATCCAAGAGCTGTGCACATCTATAAAGATAGATCAGGTTCAGATATGCAGTGAGAGTGAAACAGCAAAAGGAAGCAAGACGATGTCTTCTCTAAATCAGTGATGCTGTACAGATATTGGAGACACAGGTCTGAATGGGCCATGAATGCGGTGAGAGAAGTTATGAACAGGTTCTGAGATAAAAATCAGAGCAGGACCCTTCTCTAACAAAGTAGCTGACAGGTGGTAGAAAGGATTTATACTGCAGATATGCAGGGTGTTGTAGAAAAATTACCAAGAGTCTGGAACGAGTAAAAGTATATAAGGTTTATTTACAGGAGAAGTATTTAATACAGAATTACTTGCAAGTAATGAGAGTGGTCGTCCCGACTCGCGTGAAGTCGAGAGAGACTCTAGGGAGTGTGAAGGCCGCGCTCTTCAATGGTGGCGTGAACACTGCTCCAGGCCAGAGAGCCGTTGCTAAGGCAACGGACAGGGAGCAGAGGCCCTTATCTCGACAGATAACTCACACCTGCTGGAAACCCCCGATTTCTGCTCTCAGTGAGTGAAGGAGGGAGAGAAGTTTTATTAAAGTTTGAATCTATGACTGTTATGGCACACATGATGTGAGATGATGTTTTTAATCAAAAAACTGAGTTTATGGACTGCCTGATTAATACTCAGTTATGTTTCCTATGTGTTATGCATTACCTATTCACATTTCATATATTCCTGTTTGCTTGCTTATTTACATTATTATCCTTAGATTTAGTGATGTTCATTAGGTTTTGGTTTTGATTAATAAGAGCTACAGCTTGGTTGTTATTATTCTGCAGCTTACAGAGAGTGCATTCACAAATAAGATACAAATAAGAGTCAGAGTTTTTTACACTACTGAGGAAGTGAAGAGAAGCCCAGAAGATCTGGGAGACTAAGAAGGGAGCCACCTGTTATCTGCTCGCTCCGAAGCAGAGCGGAATTTCCCAGCAAATTCAGAAGATATTAACAAGCAGCCTTTGTGTGAAAAACTGTAAGGATGGATAGATAACGGGGCAGGGAAAAGTTTCTTCTTTTCCTTCAGCCCTGATGCAATCCAGAAGGAGGGACCACTTTGCAGATGCCCACATATGCTTTATCCGCTGATGGAAAAATACTAAGTGGGTTGGTTCTAAGTTGTTTTCTGTCGATGGAAAATTACTGAGTGGGTTGGTTTTGGGTGTTTTTCTGTTAGTGGGAAGGTACCAGATGGGATGGTTTTTAAGTTATGTATATATACTGGTGATTTTGTGAAGAGAGAGATTGTCCGGAGATTTTGAAGAGCTGCTGCGGAGATTTTCTACAGAGACTTCTACAGATTTTCTACGGAGACTTAGAAGAAAACTTAGTTAGATTTTTACAGAACTTCATCCCTCTTACTGGGATAGATTTTGCCCGTTTGCCAAGGGAGATTTACTTATTATTGAAGAAAACTTAGACCACGAAAGCGGAAAACACTCCTTGTGAGAAAACCTTTTATTTTCTTTTATTTTCTTTTATTTTGCTTTTTAGCCCTCACTGAAAGGGAAGCCCCTAAAAGGGAATTTTATTCTTTTTTCTTTCTTTTTATTTTATTCTTTCTGCATTTTACCAATAAAAGAAAACTTGAATAAAAGGGTTATAGTTAACTTCGGTTAACTTCCCAACCAAACTTATTTCTCTCATATTTGTCCACATCCACTGAGGACAGGAGAGGACAACACAACGAGCAGGTAAGCCCCAGATTCCCCAATACCCGAAGAGACATAAGAATTCGCTAGATTATTATTTCGATACCAGGTAGTTATCCTGTTAGGACGATAGTACGGTAGCTTCATATTCCTAGACCCAAAGGCTGGCTTATCTACCAGAATAACTCCTCAGGTCTACCTCCGCATGAGCGGACGATAATAATCAGGAATTCTAATGGGGTAAAATTGCTTATTCTCGCGCCAAAAGAATCGAGGTGGAAAGGTTCGCCCATCACTTCGCGACTGGAGTCTCACCGGTCGTTAAAGATCCAAGAGAGGAAACAACAGGACGTGAGCCTGAAAGGTCGGTCAAAGAACTGACAATAGGGTAAATATTCGTCACCGGTTTCAACAGGAGGCAAGAGGAAAAACAATAGTTCTACATTTCTGTAGAAAGAATCCTCCTTCCTGAAGACCTTGGGTGGACACACAACTCCGAGAGCTGGCGTCAAAACAACCTCACATAGTTGTGTCTCCACCAGAACCAGTCTGACTAAGGGTCTGAGGAAGGACCAGATAAAGGTCATCTTACCCTCGTAGTGAACTTTTAACAGAGCATGTATATGAAGAGAATAAACCTTAAAAGTGAATTAAAGCATGATGAGCAAAAATGTACAATGTAAAAAGTGTAATATAGTAACAATCAGTGTAAATACAATTTATAAATGAATATAGTAAAGGAAGTAAATAAAGGTGTGAGTATAATATTATATATGGAGCATAATAAGTAAAATTTCTTCCACAAGGGGCAGGTGTAGAAAAGTCCTGATGGGGGGCAGGCAGGGGCACTGACCAGGAAAATGTTGGCACAAATAAGATATATAGTTTAAGGTTTAATTTTATGTAAGATTGAACTGATTATTACAACTAAGTGATCATCTAATGTAAAAAAGTTTACAAAAATCCAAGATCAGTTTACATGAAATATTTGTAAGCACTGTCTTGTTCTTTCTGTTGATACAATATGTTAAAAAATACATAGTTGAGAATGGTGATTAATCATGATTAATTCATTTCTAAGCTGTTATTAATCTGATGAAATATTTTAATCATTTGACAGCCCTAGTATTAACATATGAACAACAATATAATTAATCTTATAAAATGTTTTATTTCTAAACATCTACACAGAAGCACATTTTCACCCAAAAGTATCAATCAGCTAAAACTATCTGTTTTATTGACTTGTTATCATCATTTCATCTTAACTTTGTAATGAGATTGTAGTTCAGCACTAACTGTCTCGTATGGCTCCGATTTACTGGATTTAATGGGTCTTTATTCACCACCAGTGTTGTGGTCGTTAAAGGAAAAAAAGTAATGAGTTACAGTCATTGGTTACTTCATTCAAAAAGTAACTCAGTTTCTTGATTATTTACACCAAAAATGTGGTAGTTTATTGTAAAAAAATAAATAAATAAATAAACGTGAAACTGATCATGTTATAACTTTTTATTGTAAAAATGGACAACTTATGTTATAACGTGACAGGTTTCATGATTTTACAAAAACTATCACGTTTTAATGGCTCCAATGGTTCTTTTATTTGTGTTATTTTTTTTGTTTGTTTTGTTTTGTTTTGTTCTTTTTTTCATTGGGGGGGGGGGGGGGGGGATGACAGCTCTGCGCTTCCATACACTGTGAAATGGTGTTAAAAAATTTAAGCAGCTTGGTCAGTTGGGCTGCCAATCTACTGTTTTATGGACCAGTTGGACCAATAAATAAACTGTGTCAGCCTAAAAACTACTCGGCCCACCGGTATGCCAGATGGCCAGTCCGTCTCTGCTCATATTGCAGAGTTAACAGACAGAAAGACCAACGATCAATCAGTCAACACAAGTGCAGGAGTTTTTGTAGCTGCTGGGATCCACTGACTGAAGTGTGGTTCTGACTTCCAACCATATTTTACTAAAGTCAATTATAATCCTGTATTTTATTTCTTAAGCTGAGCTATCTATATTTAATAATGTGATATTTTGTGACCAAATATATTTAGAGTCCTTCTCTTGAGACTTGTTTTAATTTTTATTACAAGCAAACCAACAGTTCCAATGATTTAAGATACAGGGTGTATTATGATGTGTATTAGATCAGCCTCAGTTATGGAGGAATACATGACTACTAACAATGTTTATTAATCATTTTCTTCTGTTAATTAAATTAAACAGATTTTGTGTTGTTTGTTTTTCAGTATCCTTGAAAATAAGCGAACTAAACAACTGTAACCGTGAGCTGCAGGACAAACTTACAGGTAAGAAAGATTTTTATCTGAATAAACAAACACTAATATCACAGTTCATAATATTTACCTCAAAATAGTCATGTTTTAGAAGACTGAAGGTGAGAAAAGACTGAAAACTAACACATAACATCACCTCTGAACATGTGACATGAATCTAACTTTAAATTAACTTTTATTTTAAAATCAAATAAAATTAAATCAAATCTGTCATTTCAACAAACTTTATTAAATGATTTTCTCTTGTAAACTGTCTTTATTCTTTAACATAGAAATTTGTGACAAAATTTATTTAGATTCCTTCTCTTGAAACTTGCTTTTGTCGGTATTACAAAGTTGTTATAAATTTGATGATTAACACCATCCTTAACGTTTAACATTTATAAAATAGGATGAGCCAGATTAGGATTTAGGCAGCATGACTCCAGGAACTAACTGAACCTCACTGGTGTCACTTTAGAAACAACTGATCGTTTTATTGATTAAAACTTGCTTTGTTGATCTAAAAACAGCACCACTTCTTTCTGCTCATGACTGATAAGATGTGAAGAATTTTATGGACCACTTCCCTTCACTTTGTTGTTAATCCTGAACATCATTAAGCTGCAGAACATTAAATTTGTAATGTCTGTGTTAGAAAAGAGAAAATGGAGATGGGAAATAACAAAGATGGACCTGGTTTAATATGTTTTTATCAGAGGATCTTTGTTATAATTGTGAAAAACCTGCCTCTGAAAAAGAAAAACAGTTTTGATTTAAAAGTTTAAATTAAGAAGAATAATTACTGGATGTGTGAAGATTCTAATTCATCCAGGTCAACAAACAGCAAATAGCCATGTTTGTCAAACCCAGCCACCCCGTCACACAGAAACTGACTCATCCTAAAGACCCGACTCCACACTCTTAAAAAAGCAACCTGGTGTTGCAGGTCAGTGCAGTGAGGACTGCAATGAGCTCTATATTGAGGAAAACAATCACTCAACAGATGGATGCTCAACACAGGAGAGAAACTCATCAGATCAGGACTCAGATTTTCTCCTTTATTCATTATAAAATACAGACTTTTGAGGACCTCAGTGATAAAATCTTGGACAGAGAAGACGAGTGGTTTGAGCAGCAAGTGAAAGAGGCCATCTATGTTGTGATGGAAATTATTGTGTGAGCTTGGCCTAAACTTTATTAAAGCTGTCATAAGATGCAGCATTACTGTCACACTTACAAATTATCATGTGGCCTTTTCATACTAAAAACAAAACTTACAGGCGCTGGCCAGTTCTCTTGTAGCTTCCCCTTTTTCTGTCTACTTGCAGGGTGAAGTAAAGGGCAGAGAACATCTGCTATCTAAAGATGAGTCTAGTTCCGTTTTACGAAGAACTCTCTCTAAGTTGCCCCTAGCAACAGCTTTTAATAGAGATCCCCATCGAATCACGACGATGATGATGATGACAGTTGGTAAAGGCGTCATCAGAGATCTATATAACTTTGTGACACTTCCTTTTTTGTTCAGATTTGTTCACATTTCTCTTTGCTGTAATAAACTTGTAAAAGAAAGTGTGACTCGGCATCATTTTTGATTCTCCCCACGAAGATTTTTCCAGCACAATGTCAAAGTAGAAAAAGCTTCAGTAAACAGAAGAGGACTGAGACATCAGCTCTCCCCCACCTACAGCAGCATCTCTTCAGCCATACCAAAGACAATGAAGAGACTGACCCCCACTTAGCCTCAAGTGAAACTCCTGACAACAGTTGCTATTAATGACACCTCAGCTTGTAGACTCACTACTTCAGTAAAAATTTCTCCATCAGAACTGAAGAAGCTCTTCTGGATGAGAGCAAAATGTTTTCATGAAACTAAACCAAGTCCAGCTGACTTGACCCAACCTACGTTGGATACGATGACTGAATACTACGGCAATACTTCCTGAAAAGGAGAAACAGGGAAACAGATCATACTTCAGTGGGTTTCTGGAGTCATTTTAAGAAGAACTAAAGATTGAAAATGAAACTTAATGGAGCATGTTAAAATGTAGAGCATCGTCTTCATTTGCATTACATTACACTGCATTAAATCACATTTCACTGAGACAAAGTGGATAAAAACACACTGAACTACAATACGAGTCACGTTTTCACATTTGCTGGTTAGTTTTTGAATTCATGTGAATTTACTGTGATGTATCGTTGGCAGCAACTTAAAACTAACATCTGATTTAATTTTTCCTCCATGAATATTTCTGTGAAGGACCAAAATATGTAAATGAGAAACTTGAACCATTTATGGAGTAAACATCCTGAAAGTATTATTGATTTGACATTAAATAACATAAAACCTGGTTTTGAAATACTTGTTTGATATTCAGAGATCTGCTGTCCTGATGGATGGAAAAGATTTGGATGCAGTTGTTACTTTAAATCCACTGAGAGTAAAAACTGGACAGAAAGCAGGAAAGACTGTCAGGAAAGAGGAGCTGATCTGGTGATCATAAACAGCAAAGAGGAACAGGTGGGTGTGTGTTTGATTTTTTATGTCTGTGTGATCTTTGATGTAACTGATCTGGTACTTTAGTCTTGATCTTTTGTCAGTCTGCTTCCTGTCCTGATGGATTTCACTTTAAATGGTTTTCAAGTCCTAAAATCAGGATCAGCTGATCAATTAGATCCATTTACTTGTTTTACTTCATGAACTCATTTCAAAATGTAAATATTTTCATATTTCAGAACTTTATGGTTTTGTTTTGACTCAGTTCTGCTACATTTGTTAAAAAAAGAATAATTGTTAAACATGTAGTAAAAATGTGATTTATTTAGCAGAACAAAGACCAGATCAGTATGAGTGAAAAAATGTTGCTGAATGAATCATAAACATTAAAAATTATTTTCAAGAACAACAAAATCAGTGAAAACTGTTTTCTGATCAAAGGAAACTACAGGAAACTAAAGTCAGCAGTTTTAATGAAATTTTAACATTTGTTTTAACAAAGACTGAAAATTATTCATTAACATTTTTTTGCTTTTGGTTTTTGCAGAATGGAAGAATTAAAAAGTCTGTTTTTCTTTCAGATATTGTCACAGTTATAATAATAACTGAATAATGTTTTGTTTTATTCTACATTTTCTTTGTCTGTCCAGGAATTTGTCAGTAAACTGAGTTCATGGTTCTGGATCGGTCTTCAAAGGACAGGACATGGATGGAAATGGGTGGACGGATCTCCACTGACAGAAACGTAAGAAATTCTTTACAATGTTAATTAATATCACTGTTTAGAGCCATAAAATCTAAAATGTAGAATCTTACAATTTTCTCCTGATAAATATGAAAAAATCAGGAGATAATTTTAATTTGTTTCAACAAGTATCTCTCTGAATGAACAACTTGAACTTTGTTCACTAAAAACTTCCTGCAAGCCGACTGAAAAACTACAACAAAACATGTTTACAACTGACAAAGTATTTTACTACATTTAATGGCTGAAAAGGTTTTTCTAGTGTCTGATGGTTCACAGTGAAAAGTCATGGAGGAGGACAGACTGATCAGAAATAAAACCACTAACAAGCTTAAAACCAGGAAGCAGATCAGCAGAGGAAACATTTCTGGAGGATTGAGCAGCTTTTACAGAATTTAATGAATAAATAGAGACAATGTTGGACTTTATCAAGAGTCCATAAATGATCTATAATCAGTCCAGACCCATAATCCTGTGTGTTGTCACATGTGTGTACGTTCTATAAGATGATGAGAAAAGAAATACAGAAAACATCTGAAACTTATAAAGAGGAAATTTATCTGAATGTGGAAATAATCCTGAATTTCAGTCCAGTTGAATGTGATGTTTTATTTGTCCAACAGGTTCTGGAAAGATGGAGGGCAGAACATATACAGCAGTTACAGAGTGTTCAATTATGAAGGGAAATGGGAAACAGCACTTTCCAGTGTTACCGCTAACTGGATCTGTGAGAAAAACTCTTCTGTCTCAGTGATATAAATGTGTTTGCAGTGATTAAACTGTCAAATTTGACACCAAAAAATATTAAGAAAAGTTTTCTTTGTTGTAAATTTCAAATGTCGTGTGTCACTCATAATCTACATATATCGTCCCTCTGTAGTCTAATATATAGACAGAGTAGTGAAGGTGGAAGTCATCCATACAACAACAACAACATATAAACTTTGTTCCACTCATTTATTGTAAAACAAGGAAAACTGCAGCCTCTCTTTACTTTGTTTACTTGCTTGATTTATGATGTTTTTCTTGCTAAATCTACAGTCAGTATCATCTTTAATTTATCTGGCACACATGAAGGTAGCAGCTGGAGATTTTAACAAGAAGAAAAATCCTCAATCTTAGTTGTTTTAATCTGGATTGTGTGAATAACTGCAGACTGATCAATGGAGGAGAACTTTCCTCTTTCTGATAAATGTAAACAGAAATGTGTTACGTTTCTTTTGCAAACAGCAGGATGTACTGGAGAATGACGTTAGTGGATGCTTCTATGGGCCACAACTAATGTCTACTTTTTACATGTAGTACAATTGTAAGGATTGTGTTTTTATACTGAGATGGAAAAAGTAAAGATACTGAGCTCTGGACAAATGAGAATTTGTGTTCTACAAATTTAACTAAACACTGAAAAACAACATATTATGTTGGATGATGTAGAAAAAAAAGTTCAACTTGTCATCCAGGCACTAATATGTGGACGTTTCTAAAAGTCCCCCAGTTACAAAACAATCTTACTTTTTGTTAAATGTTTTTATTTCTTATCAGTATTTGATCCTTTTTACTCATTCTAGACATGTTGTGTATGTTGCATTGCTAAACCTGAAATTAAATCCTATATCTTAAGCCTCTACTTCTGCAACCTCACAGACCTTGCAGTGCTTGTTTAGCTTCTATCAGAACGTCAGTGGGATTCACTGTTTTCATGAACCCTGTGAAATGTGGACTGAAGGCATGACTGGTGAAACTTGCACTGAGATCGAAACAGCTTTCAAATAAATGTCTGTTTTCATGATTTATGATTTTATTCAATCAAATGAAATTTATTTTTCCAACGTGTGTGTCAGTTTTTACTTTATGTTGTTAGACAGATTTTATTGTACTGGTTAATTATCCAAGGCCATGATTATGTTTCAGTGAGGAAACATTTTAGTAAAATTGCAAACATGTTTGATTAATCAGAAATACATAAATGAAGCTTTTATCTTTTTTCCGTGAAACCGTTTATCTGCACTTCAGATGTTCCTGAATGCAACAGCAAGCAGCTCAAACATTGCTGATTATTCTTTTAAAGAAGTGAAGAGACAAGTGTGAACATCATGTTTTATTGTCAGGAAAACAGTTTCATGCTTCTCGTGTAAAATTCTAATCAAAATAAACTGAAACGTGAAAGAAGCTTCTGATCATTTTTTCACAATGTAAATATCCACTGCTGTTCAACTAAAAACTAACCATTCTGGGTTTGTTTTTATCCGTACAGTCGCATTTATGAAGTAAAGTCATTGTTAAAATTCATGTTTTGGGGAGGAAACAAATGCAGGACAGAGCAGACAGGTGGAAGCCAGATGAAGGTGCAGGGAGCTTTAATACACAAAACCAAAGATGCTGACAAAGCAGCATAAAACCCGACCTCATGAACTTCTCCAAAGATCTGAAGCTCTGACTTTTCAAAAGATGTGACACTTTGTTCTGTGTCCAAATCTCTCTGATTAAGAAAACTGATGACAGCAACTAAGAACTTTTTTTCATCTGCAGTCTACTGAGTTACAGTCCCTTCACTTCAGAGGAACAACTGTTAAAAAAAAAAAAATATGGTAAATGGACTTGTACTTATATAGCACTTTTCCAGCCAGTTTGACCACTCAAAGCGCTTTACAATACTTATCACATTCACCCATTCACACACACATTCACACTCCGATGGGCACATCGGGAGGCAACGTGGGGTTAAGTGTCTTGACCAAGGACACTTCGACATGCAGTCTGTGGAAGCCTGGAATCGATCCGCCTACCTTCCGGTCGAAAGACGACTGCTCTTCCTCCCCATGAAAACCTTCAGGTCTTATTTTCTGTTTTTGTTTCTATTTTTTTTTTTTTTTTTATTCGTTTTGAATTATGAGATTTATGTAATCTTGCTGGACCTGACCTTGATGGGACAGAGAAAAAAGGAGAATAATGATGCTAAGTAAAAAGGAAAGTAGAAAATAGGAAGAGGAGACAAAGACACAACAGATAGAAAAAATAACCAACTGCTACACCTGTACAGAAACACAACAGGGGACTTCCTACATATTTTACAGGCAAACTAAGCTGACAATCATCAGGAGTTCCTAAAAAAAAAAAAAGAAGAACCAAGACAACACCAACATGTATTATAGTTGGGCGATGAATCAAATTTTAATCTCAATTACGACCTGGGTTTTCAACAATCAAAAAAATGAAATGATCCAATTATTTGCTCCTTCTCAGTTCACTCTTCTGCTGTTTTCAGCTGCAAATCGAGCACCACTTGCATTGCAGCGTTGATTCATCTGATGGAAAGTTGTGGAACATCAGCTTGTTGTCTCTTCTAAACTTTGTCCATATAAGCTAGCTCACTTTGCTCCCATATTAGCTCATATTTCTGAAGAAAACTCTGGATTTTATTCATTTCACTGTTGTTTTAATCAAATAATCAATGCAGGTAAACGATTAACAAGCTGCTCTGCTAAAAAAAAAATCAGGCATGTTCCGAACAAACACGAGAGCAGCCGAAGCAGATGCTGCCAGACCCCTCCCTCCCCACCTGAACACGTCCAGGTGGCCTCTGAGGAAGGAGGTGAGCAGCTGAGTGCTGAATTAATGGATTATTGTGGAGAAAAAACATTATATAAGAGAAAAAATCGTCCTGAATTATTAATAGCAAATAAAAAATAGTTTGTATTTATTTTAGACTGATTTGAATGGTTCTCAGCTATCTCTGTAATGTTAGGTTAGGTCAGGGACTCATCATCCTGCTTTGCAGTAGGAACAGAGCACATTTCTAGTGCAGCAGACTGGATGACTGTTTTCAATCCAATACATTTAGATATATTTGAATTTTCTAGATTTCAGAAGATTAACTAGCAACAACCATATAGCATCATATATGTTTTTCCACACTAATCTAATGTTTTTCCAGGGAGAAAGCTCCACGTTGGGCTCTTGGTGAAAAAGGCTGAGCAAGGACAGTGACTCTGAATGAGCTTGCAAGAGTTTGACTCAGCAATAGTGCATCTTTACCTCTCCTTGATATCTTATTACACAAAGTTCTACCTTTTAAAACGTGATTATTTAATTTTAAAGACGGCTCCCAGCCATTGTTTGACTGTAAATCTCCACAGTGGTTTGCTTGTGACCGCATTACATTCAGTTCATATAATACAATAAACCATGTGAGGTCCTGCCATTTTTTGTTTCAGAGCTAATTTATTTTACCATTTGCATCTGATTTAATGATGATGATGGTTGCAGTACAATAAATCATAAAACATTAGTGGCCATTCTGTTTTTGATGGTGTTTTAGGTGGGATTTGATTTGTTTCTCCACAGATTATAAATGCATTTCATTTTCATGGAAGAGGTTATTTTGTATTTAAGTTTTGTCCACTTCAGTTTCATTTCATGAGGCCCAAAATCTCTAGCAGCACCTCTGGTGACATGACACAAGAAAATAGAAAAATGTTCAATTTTTGTGAGTTGCGACTAAAAATCCACCAGCTCCCAGAGACACAGAGAGAAAAGAAACATTATAAACAAACATCACTTTTTTTTTTTTTTTTCGCCAAAGACCTCAATTAACACAGTGAACAACCCAGGATTTAAGAAACTCATGAACACTTTGGACAAACAGTATCACTGCAATCTCATCACCATTTTAGTGGAGTGTCTCTCCTTGCCCTGTATGATGAGAGTCATGAGGGTGGTGTGAAGGACGTGGCTACAGTCCAGTGTTTCGCCACTGCTACAGACCTGTGGTTAAGCCACACCATAGAGCCGTATATGACGCAGATTTCAACATGAAAATGAAATGTTTCCAGACTCATTTTTTCCAGATCACACAGGAAAGAACATTAGCTACTGTTCTGAGACACACAATAGCTACGTGGGACCTAACCTAAACAAAACTTGAGTTTTGGGGCCCTCTATTACTGTATGTAATAATAAATAATTATTTACATGCCTACCATAAACTTATTTAATTCACAAATCTGTCATTACGTATTGACTTAAAAAAAAAACAGATGTGAGAACTTTTTGTTGTTGTTAGACTGTAATCAAGTGATAAAAGGTTATGGAGGAAGACAACAGATTTCTAAACTTAAAATCGTACAATTAATATTCATCAACTCTCCCTGCTGGAGACCAGGGAACAAACATCTTCCAGTTAGGTCCTTAGGCAAGACCCGTAATGCTACTGCCTAACCATTGTAAATACCTATAATGGAAGACAAGGATATTGTGGCTGCTCCGGCTTCACACAAGTCACTGGTGTGAACTCATTTTAAGTTAAGTAAGGAGTAAACAAAGTAAAATCAAGAGTTGGAAATTCACTCTGTAAATTAAGTATCACCGTCAAGAGCTGGTACGTCTCTTACGTCTACTACTACCTGTAAGTGCAAAACGTTAGTGCTCAATTTGGATAAGCACTAACCCACGATAGTGTGCACCACAGAAGGTAGTGCTTGCTGATCACTACACACTACCTTCCAGTGCACTCATGTAAGTGCACGGTTTGAGACACACTCATTGTCATTACAAGGAGAAGCTAGTTCCAAAGCCTAAAAAGCTACCAAAAGATCAAACTACTCTGCAGAAATCATTTGCTGTGTCACTTCATGCTGCAAGTCAGCGAACAAAAGACATTACACAGAATATAGGTTTTTATTGCTAAAGACATTAGAGCCAAAATACCAAATTCCTTCCTGTACTCACTTCAGCAAATCAGTGATTCCTGCAATGTATGACAGCGTGACGACTAAATTAAAAGAAATGCTGCAAAAGTGTGAAAGAGTAGAGATAACCATCGACTGCTGGACCTCACATGCAGTCCAAAGCTACATCACCATTACAGTCCACACGATAAACTCTGAATGGGAAAATCAAATCTATGTGCTGCAAACAAGGGTGACGTTAGAACCATATACAGACCAAAACATTCCTACCGTACTGAAAGAGGCAGTTAATAAATGGAAGCTAGGACATAACGATCAGCCCACAGCTGTTGTCATAGACAATGCCAAGAATATGGATGTTGCAGTAAAAGAGGCTGGGCTGGGGCAGCGCATCAAATGTCTAGCTCATACTTTGAATATGGGCACACAAGCTGTACTGGGGGTCCCAAGAATGAGTCATTTGCTGGAACGAGTGAGAAGAGTTGTGGCATTTTTTTACAGAAGCACCACCGTCGCTGCAATTTTTGTCTCAAAACAGCAACTGCTCGGTCTGCCACCTGACAAACCTGATGCACATCTGCACCTGGTGGAATAGTATCATAGACAAGCTTGACAGTTATCTTGAACAGCAGGCAGCTGTGACCGCAACTCTCGTCTGCCCAGAGCTGCGACGCAACACACAGGACAGTGATGCTGATACAATGGATGGCAATGACATCACTGATGCAGAGGATATTGTCATACTACTCAGTCCTCTCACAACAGCCACTAAAGTACTGAGTGATGAGAAAAACCCTACAGTCTCACTGATATTACCTCTGACCCACATGATAAAACCGAGCATGGCACCTAATGCAGAGGACTCAGCTACAGCGGCCGCAATAAAGAAGGCAATCTTACAAAAGCTTGAAGACAGCTACACTGGAGATGTTTCTGAGTATCTTCTAGAGTGTTCTGCCCTCGACCCCAGATTCAAAGATCTGCCACATGTTGCTGAGGACCAGCGTCAGGCTGTTTTTAAACGGCTGAAGTAGAGAGCACTACATCTACAGCATAATCAGGTATTTTAAAAATACACAATTAAACCATTTAATTTAGCATGTTATAAACTAACAATAAATCAGCAGACACATGTAACTTCATGTAATAATTTTTAAATTAGGTATTGCTAAGTCAGAAATTAAGAAAATGTTAATATTTTATCCTAATTTCCTGGATTTTCCTCCACTGTTGTATATAGAGACAACCATCTGATGTTAAAGAAGAGAGCACATTATCAGCTGCCAGTCCTGCCAGTGAGATCCTCCCACATGGAGCACAAGATGATGAGATGCACCTGTGCAGGGGTGAGCTGAACCAGCCTCCCTCAAAGAGTACAGCCCTTGAAGCTCTTTTAGGGGATACTTTCACTACCCCTCAGACCTGGCAAGCAGAAGACAATACATCAGTGGACCAAGAGATCATGATGTAAAAGAAAGAGACTCCTCTACCCCTCACCAGCTGTCCACCTAAGTGGTGGAAAGTCCCACTTTTACTACATGCTTGCTGAACATGCTTCAACTGTTACCTGAACACGCTGATATGTTAATATTCTTAAAGATGCACCTGTTAGTATTGCAGACATTTACAGGTCTAGACTGCAGCCCTGAGGAAAATTGTGAGGACTGTCCTCATCAATTCAACATCAGAGGACTTTTGAAATCTAAAGTATTTCCATTGTAGTCAGAACTGAAGTACTAATGTTTTTAGAGGACATTTTATTTTGTATTGAAGCCAGGGGGGAAAACACAACTTTTGTTTGTGGAAGTCTGCATAAGGAAGACCATATGTTTTAGCATTTCTGTGGTTGTCAGAAATTGATGTTATTTAAAGAATAAAGAAAGAAGAAGAATTTAATTTGCATCTGTTGTAAGCAAAATACTGTTTTGGTTTGGAGTAGACTGCTGGCCTGAGGAGTATTTTATGTTTTGCTTTCCTTTTCATTTTAAAAAATAAGTTGTTGGACTGGGGAAAATACAAGTAAATGAATGAATATTTGAGCGTGCCAGGTTTGATTCTACCCTTTCAATGGTAATACGTCACTTACAGCATCAGCATCACTTACCTGCCTCTCTCTTCCCTATCCATCCTAGGTACACTAGGAGCAGTGGGCTGCCATATTATGACACATGGGAAGCAGTTGGGAGTTAAGAGCCTTGCTCAGGGGCCCACAGTGGTTCCTCTTCATTGCCAGTCTAGGGACTAAAACCTGGATCCTCCAGGCCCGAGTCCACCTTATTAACCACTACAACCCCACTCTTCAGATGCCCTGACAGAGAGGCTGCAGAAAAGTTTGTACCCACAAGATTTCCAGAATAACCCAACAGCCTTTCATACACTCATTGTGAGAAAATGCAGCCCTGATATTTTACTTTTCTCTCCATGCAACTCCTGAGTCTCATACAAAACACAGATTGCAGTTCTTCTAGTCCTTAGATACACTCCGGATTAAAAACATCTGACTAATGATTGAAATTCAAAGGTCATGCAGCTAATAAACTGTAACACAAAAAGTATGAACACTAAAGCGCAGTGATCTCCTACATACTGTAGTGGATGTCTGAATGCAGGATGTTTCTGTGGAGACAAGAAAGAAAAACAAATTCTCCTCCAATTCTCACTCTATGAATATGAAAGAATGTAGCCCTCTACTTTAAATCTCTTCAACAGCAAAGAGACTTTACACACACCTATAAAATCACCAACCAAGTTCGTAACCTGGGAGTGTTGATAGACTCAGATCTGACTTTCAGCAGCCACATCAAAGCTGTCACTAAGACAGCTTTTTACCAGCTCAGAAACATCAACAGAATTAAAAGTTTAGTTTCCCAGAAAGACCAAGAGAAACTCATCCATGCATTCATCTCCAGTAGACTGGATTACTGTAATGGTCTTTTAACAGGACTTCCTAAAAAGAGCATTAAACATCTGCAGCTCATCCAGAACGCTGCTGCTAGAGTTTTAACCAGGACTAAGAGATCTGAACACAACACACCAGTTTTTAAATCTTTACACTGGCTTCCAGTCAGTCACAGAATAGATTTTAAAACCCTTCTGCTTGTTTACAAATCCCAGAATGGTTTAGGCCCAGAATACATCTGTGATATGTTCAGAGAATATAAACCTAGCAGAGCTCTTAGATCCAAAGACTCTGGTCAACTAGTCCAGACCAGAGTCCAAACTAAACATGGAGAAGCAGCATTTAGCTGTTATGCTGCAAACAAGTGGAACAAACTGCCAGTGGAGATTAAACTTTCACCAAATGTAGACATTTTTAAATCCAGGTTAAAAACATTTCTTTTCTCATGTGCCTATGCATGAAATCTACACGGTAACTTTTTTAACTTATCTTGCTTTTAATCATTTTAATGTAATCTATTATTTTATTGTGATTATGTGTTGATTATGTGTTGATGCCTTTTACTATTCTAAATATCTGTAATACCTTTGTTTTATGTAAAGCACTTTGAATTGTCCTGTACATGAAATGTGCTATACAAATAAATAAAAAATAAATAAACTGCCTATACACACACCATTTGCATATTTTTTAAAAATGTTGTTGTAACTTGAGAAGTTTGGTTTTATTCCTTTTCACTGCTGTGTTCTCTAAAAGCTTTTATCCATTTAAAATGTTTTAGATTACTTTTCTTATTCTTTTTCCCTCTGAAGAAATGTGTTGTCATTTCACTTATAAAAACCAAATTACACACTTATATTAAAGGCTCACTGTGGGAAATGTAATGAAATGGTAAAAAAAATAATAAAAGGTAATAAAATGTGGTAGATAAACACCTAAAATCTTCTTCCACACACTGTTTCATTTCATGGTGAACCAGATATTAACTCTGACTTCTTAATCAGTGAAATAAAAACTGATGTGATTCAGACCATGACTTCCTCTGAGGAAACTATGTGAAACCAGCAGCTTGTGGGCTGAAAAAAAGGATTTGAAAGGACAAAATGGTTTTTGAGAAAAATCTTGATTTAAGGATTAAAAGGAGAAAATGAAACAATCTGGTCTAACAATGTTTAACCACTTAAAGCGGTCTGTGGTTTTACTCTCAGAGTCTGATGCATTAGCAGCAGCTTACTGGTATTTTCTTCTAGACTTTTGTCTTTATATTGTGTATTTTTTAGCCATAATCAAAGCATCATACAATACTACTACAAATATACAGCTAAATGACAATGTAAAGGTTCCTCTGTTGTGGTGAACCTTTAAAGCTGCACATACTTTTTACTAGGCTTTATTTTGTTTAAGATGTCCTGACCAGCGTCATAGCAAGCAGAATGGTGACTTGGCTGCTGTATTGTGGCAAACAAATTTGCTTTGCTAAGAGGAGCTTTATGGGTATAAGACCACTCTTATTATTTATATTTATATTTGTCTATTGCTATACTAAGAAAGGAAATCATTGTGTTCCTCTTCTGTACACACACACATTTGCATACTGCTGTGATAACTGTGGCCACACTAGATATATGAGAAATAAAACATCTTTACATAAATAATCTATCATAATAATAAATAATCTATCAATCTATCAATCAAAAATGAAAACATGTCAAAACAAAACATAAGCAAGCTAAAAATGTAAATATTATTTATGTTTGGGAGCATTCTGAACAACAATACGTGATTGTGGGCGTTTAATAGAAGTTAATATTTAATAGTAGCTTTAAAATAAAAATACAGCAGACTAATATTTTCTCCCCTCCTTACTGGAGCTGTGTGACTAACTAGGACACAGAAGTCATGCTTTGACAATGTAAACAAAAGAAAACAAAAAGAAATCTGAGTAAGACCTTATATCTTACAGCAGAGAATAAAATCTAATTTTAATTTATTATTTTTTTTTAGCAAAAACTAACAAACAAACAAACAAACAAACAAAAAATACAGGTACACTGGCATTTTCTGGCTAAAAGACTGAAAAACAAAGAAGAATGAAAACGTCAAAACAAAACATAAGCAAGCTGAAAATGTAAATATTATTTATGTTTGGGAGCATTCTGAACAACAATAAGTGATTGTGGGCGTTAATAATTATTAAATATGTTTGGAAAAACATGAATTACATGTTAAACATGAAGAATTCTTTCAGTGTTGTGGTGATATGTCTATAATCCCAGATTAAATTGGGTGCTGTTGTGTAGACAGCTGGTACCTGTGGTCCTTGCTGTCCAGGATCACCTTTCTGTCCACTCTCTCCTTGAGCGCCCTGCACATAAAGTAACATATAAAGTTGGAGCTGAAGCCTGAACACTGAGACTGAGAAGATGAAGACAGAAGGTCTTGTGTCCTACCGGAGGTCCAATAATGGAGCGCCCACTGGGTCCTTGTGGTCCAGGGGGTCCCTGAGGTCTAGATACACCTGTATCTCCAACAGGACCAGCTGGTCCCTGAAGAGAAATAGAGACAAAGAGGAAAGAAAAAGATCTACATTAACTTCAGCAGCCTGATGTTAGCTGAGACTGGTCATGTGGTCCAGTTTCCTAAAAGCTGCAGTGATGATGGGTTAACCTGACAACCGTCAGCTGATGTTAGAAAGGTTTAACAGTCAGAGTCAAACCAGAAACAGTCCAGATGCTGGATGAGTCATAACATAAAAACTGATTCATATTAAAACTTCTACTTTAGTTCAAATCTATTTTTATTTCAGTTTGATTCATGTTTATTTAAAATGTACAAATCCGACTACATGAAAATATTAGAAGCAAGAAGAATAACTTTTCTTTCTTTGCAAGTTAATGAAAAGCTTTGGTGTAACTAGCAGATCAAATCTTTCTTATTGATCAGTGAAACTTTGAAGGTTTCATTTCCTGAAAAATTTGGTATCAGCAAATGATGACAGTGAAAAAATATCTGTATTGATAAGTGCTCAGCGTAATTTTAGGGGGGACACAGGGGACATGTCCCCTGCACTTTTTCAAAAGGCCGTTTTGGTCGCCTGCACTTTTTACTGTCCAAAAACAATGTTTTACTATAGTAAACAGAGACTCGTCAAGCACTAGGACCAAGCGGAAAACAAGCTGAAGCCTATTTCCCTTAGTTTAGACCGCCCACAAGCTCCTCCATTGGCTCTGCCATTTCTTGTTTGATTGGCTGTTCCCGCTGTCCCGCTGGAGAGTAGAAGCTGAAGGAGATGCAGGAGAAGAGGCTGGAGGAGGGAGAGTAATTTGGATCAGAGCTTTCAAAGTTCAAACACCAGACATCCTGAAGTCAGAGATCTTTTTGACCAGGTGGACGTCCTTGTGACTGTTGATTGTTCCATCATCATCATGCTGAAGCTGAGAGGAGTTTCAGGCCACTTAGGAGGTTAAAGACCTGGCTTTGCAACTGCATGAGGCAGAAACGCCTTAACAATGTGGCAGTTTGTCACATTTTCTCACATACATGAAGAAAGAGTTGATGAAGAAACTCTGCCAGGAATTTATCTCTGCTAATGATCGCAGACAACATGTGTTTAGAAACTTTGGTTCTGTGTTACACTTATTTAAAATAAAATTTAAGACTTGACTACTTACACTGAATAATGGACATTTTATAAAATTTCTTCCCACCTGTGATGCCAGTTTTTTTTGTAATTTAAGTTTTTATTAGTTTTGCATTTTATAAACACAATACAAAAAATTGAACAAAAGAAAATAAACAAAAACAAATTGGTGAGGATGAACTGTGTGTATCCTGTCAATTCACTTCGTATACATACAAGTGCAAAAGCTGTCCCATTGTTCCAAGATGGCTTCATTTTTACAATGCATTCTTCCCAGCATTTTTTCACAAGCAATATTTTCAGTCATTTTTTCTGTCCACATTTTAACTGTTGGAACCCGAGGGTCCTTCCAAAATTTCAAAATAAGACGGGCACATGTCACCAGTCCAGTATTTAACACTCTGAAGGTATGTTTATTCAAAAAAGGTACCTCACTTTTATCTCCTAATAAACATAGTTTGGGTGATTTAGGCAAAGTACAAGGTAACCAGCCCTGCATGTAACTCAAAATGCTGTCCCATATCGGGAAGACTTTGGGGCATTCCCAGAGAGCATGTATCAAAGTACCTCTACTCATTTGACACTTCCAACACAAATCATCTCTGCCAACACCCATTCTGCAAAGTCTGGATGGTGTATAATAATATCTATTTAAAATTTTGTACTGGATAAATTTACCCCTGGCTTCTCTAATGTATAACCCATTATTTGAAAGGATTGAATCCCACAAATCATTATCAATTTTGCAACCTAAATCTTTTTCCCATATTACTTTGAGACTTCTACTTATATCTTTTGAAATCCAGGGGCAAATATTGTACCATTTTGAGGCTTTACACAATAGTGGGGGTAATCGCAGAAACGTCTCCACCGGGTTTTGCTCCTGTAATACCTTAACCTTTTCTTTTAAACAATCCCTTATTTGCAAATATTTCCAAAAATGACCAGGACCTTCCAAATTAAATTTGCATTTGATATCCTCATATGACATGAACACATCCCCAACCAGTAAATCACCAACAGTTCTAATACCTTTCCGTAACCATTGCGTCCAATAGATAGTTTCTTTACCAATTTTAATTTTAGGATTACGCCACAAGGGGGCATATTTTTGAATATATCAGATAAGTTTGTATTTCTTATGTACCTCCAACCATACCGTCTTTGAAAATTTCAAAATAGGATTTTGCAAATTATTGTCTTTACTTATTTTTTGTAGCAAAATTTCAATTGGCGTGAATGGAGATGCTAGTTCCCGTTCTATAAGAATCCAATCTAGGTTGATCTCCCCTGCCCAATGCTTGGCTAATCGAGACATCTCGAAAGAAATGCTATAGTGCTCTATATTGGGCAGGGCAAGTCCCCCTTCCTTCCTGGGCTGGCAAAGTCGATTAATATTGATACGGGGTTTTTTACCATTCCAAAGAAAGTGCTTTATCATATTGTTATAACTTAATATCAGTGGCCGCGGGATGCACATAGGCAACATTCCCGTATAGTAGTTAACAAGTGGAGGTATAACCATTTTTACTGTATTAACTTTCCCCCATAAGGTCAAATTTAACTTAGTCCATTTATCCAAATTAGTCTTAATTTTATTAAGCAATTTTCCTATATTGTCAGCCATAATGTCATCTATATCCGGGCCCAATTTGATTCCGAGATACTTCATTCCTTTATTCATCCACTTAAAATTGAGACCAGATAATGAACCACGGCTGCAGGTGTGGGAGACTGGCATGGCCTCAGATTTATGCCAATTTATTTTGTACCCAGAAAACACTGAATAATTATCAATAACATCCAGTAAATTTGTAATAGAATTTGTGGGATCCTGACATAATACCAAAATGTCATCTGCGTATAAAAACAATTTGTATTCTCTGCCTCCCCCATGTACACCCTTTATTTTTGAATTTTCTCTAATTTGAATGGCCAAAGGTTCCAAAAAGATAGTGAACAACAGTGGACTTAAACTGCACCCTTGACGGGTTGATCTGGAAATATTAAAAAATGAAGAGAGAATCCCATTTGTGAACACAGCTGCCTTTGGACATGAATATAAGGTTCTAATCCATTTGCAAAAGTTAACACCTACACCAAATTTCACCAGGGCAGTGAACAAAAAACTCCATTCTACCCTGTCGAAGGCTTTCTGGGCATCCAAAGATACAGCCAACACAGGAGCTTGATTATTTCTATGCACCCATAAGAGATGCAGCAATCTTCTCATATTATCAGCAGCAGATCTGCCCTTGACAAACCCTACCTGGTCCCTATGAATAATTTGAGGTAGTACAGTCTCTAACCTTGTTGCTAATATTTTGGATAATATCTTACAATCAACATTTATTAAACTTATTGGTCTGTAATTGGCTGGGTCAGTTAAATCTTTATCACCTTTCGGAATTAATGATATTACTGCCTCATTAAAGCTTTCAGGTAGCACCCCATATTCAAACGATTCGTGAAATACTTCCGTTAAGAACGGGCAAAGTATGTCCATGAACTTCTGGTAGAATTCAACTGGGAAGCCATCAATCCCTGGTGACTTTCCAGTTTTCATTGCACCAATGGCTTTTTTAACTTCATCCTCAGTCAGAGGGCTTTCCAATTTGTCCTTTCCCTCGTCTGAAATTTTTGGTGTTGTTATTTTGTCAAAACATGAATTCAATTGATCCGTACTAACCGTATTCTCAGATGTATACAAGTTTTGATAAAATGTTTTAAAAACCATGTTAATGTCTGATGAAGACGTAACTAATTTATCACCTTTTTTAATGGCAGTAATAATATGTTGGTTATCCATTCTTTTAAGTTGTCGTGCTAATAACTTTCCAGTTTTTTCACCGTTTTCATAGAAATTAGTTTTAAGCCGAAAAAGAGCGTATTCCGCTTTCTTGTTATAAATTTCATGGAGACCGTATTTAAGCTGACAGATTTCTTTAAATGTATTATTATCAAATTTTTCAGCCAGTTGTTTATCCAGTATACCTATACGTTTTTCCAACGTCTGGATCTTTTCTTTGCTTTCTTTAACTTTACTAGAGCTATAACCTATACACTTGCCACGAACAAATGCTTTCAAAGCATCCCATACAGTGGCCAGCTTGTCTGTAGATCCAACATTCACCTCTAGAAAATACTGTATGTCCTCTCTGAGTGTTGAAACAAATTTTTCATCCTGTAAAATACTTGAATTCAATCTCCATCTACCCTTGCTCTTCATCTCAACCTGTAAGTTTATGTGCAGTTCCACAGGTGCATGATCTGTTAACGCAATGACACCTATTTTACAATTCTCTACTAAATCAACACATAAATTGGAAATCAAAAAATAATCTATTCGAGAATAAGTTTTGTGGGAATGTGAATAAAAGGTGTATTCCTTTTCCAGAGGATGTACAAGTCTCCAAATATCTACAAAACCGAGATCATCTTTTAGAGAGTTCAATGCTAATCCTGTTTTTATAATTGGGGATGTATTGATGGTACTTCTATCGATATGCTCATCAGGCACATTGTTAAAATCTCCACCGAGCAAAACATTCCCATCTATGCTTCCCAACATTTTATTAACCTTATATATAAAATCAGGATCATCCCTGTTCGGGGCATAGATATTACACAAAACAACCTTGACTCCATTAATAAGTGCCTGTATACATAACAATCTACCATCTTCATCCTTCAATTGTTGTAATAGAACAAAATTGAGTCTTTTATGAATAAGTATCACAACACCACAGCTTTTACTTGATACTGAATTATGAAAAACTTTCCCAACCCAATCTCTTTTAAGCTTCAAGGCTTCACTTTCATTTTCGAAATGGGTTTCTTGAATATAAGCAACATCAGTGTTATGAGATTTAAGATAACTGAGTATTTTTTTCCTTTTAATTGGTGTGCCACAGCCATTTATGTTCCATGACACAACATTAACGTAACTATTGGCCATCTTTATTCTATACTAAGTCATAATGCACTGTATCCAGTCTCAAATAATTAAACATGTTTTGACAGCTCAGGATGACACAAAATGCAAAAAACATGAGTACCTCACCTTCAAAGTTTCCACCAGAACAAACAAAAAACAAAAATAAAAAATGAAGCACTGTCCTAAAACAGAACATGACAGTGTCAATGCCCTCCCGGTAAAGTCCAAAGTTTCCGGTCCGTGTGGGTCCCGCAGACAGCAACCTCCACTCCAGCTGCCCAGTCAGCACCACAGTGATTCCGATCCCGTCTTGATAAAGTTACATCACGCTTCTCTCCCATAAACATAACAACAAAATTTGGCCAGTAAGCTCATCACTCCACCACCTTTTCAATGTTATCCCGCACAAATTTCTCGGCCTCCTCGACGTCCTCAAAACTTAGCCGCTGGTCTCTCCATGTGAACCGGAGTGTTGCCGGGTGTGTCAGTGTATGCTTCACCTGATGCTGCCACAGCGTCTTCATCACCGGGGAGAAGAGCTTCCTTTGCGCTGCACGCTCAACTGTCATATCCTCATAAAATGACAGGTGGCAGTTCTCCCACACTGTGCCCTTCTTTTGTTTGGCAGCCATCAGGACTTTATGTCGTGCAGAATAGCGAAGAAATCGCACAAATACAATGCGGGGAGCCTGTCCAGGGTTGGGGCGCGGTTTCAGACTTCTGTGGCATCGCTCAATTTCAAACTCATCTCCATTTAAGCCCAAACCATCAGCGAGGATTTTCTTCACACAGTCAGTTAGATTGCCACTCGTCCCCAGACTTTCCTTTAGCCCAACAAGTCGAAGGTTCTTCCTACGACTCCTATTTTCCTGGTCGTCAACACGGGCAAAAAGTTGCTGAAGCTTTTTGGCACATTTGCTGTTATCTCGAACCACATCAGCCATCTTGTCCTCCACATCCGAAATCCGAGCCTCGGCTTCGGTCAGTCGTATTTGTGTTGCATTTAGAGTACTTTTCAGCTCAGCCATTTCTGATTTAATAAATGAAACATCTGTTGCAACACCATTCAGCACGGCCCCCATTTTCATCATCTCTGCAAATAAGGCACTTATATCCATCTTTGGTCGCTCTTCTTGGCTGGCAGTGTCGACGCTAGCTTTAGCTTTCGGAGGGCTAACATTAGCCTCCCCCATCGCAACTGTTGCCAAGCGTGTTTGTACACTCTTTTTCTTTTGACTTGCGGCCATATTTCACAAAAACTTCAAACTCTGTAATTTCAAAGAGTTACCAGTGCCCATTAGAGTACCTTTTGGGAGAGTATAAGTTGTTTAAAACCTGTATTAAATTGATGGGATTCGGAGATCTCCTACGATGCAGCCATTCCCTGGTACCTCACCACGTGACTCTGTGATGCCAGTTTGACCTGCCCACCATTAGGTGGTGCTATGTAAATGATGATATTCCATAAATACGTGTAAAATTGGTGGTACTGAAGTTGACTAACAAGGTGAAACATAGAAATGGGTGATAATGTTTTACTACATGCTTTACAACCAGTCAAACCAAAAAATGAAACATTAAGCTTAAAATTAGCAACAGAAAACTTGAAGAACTTCTAGAAAACACAGTGAGCTGAAAGATTAGTTTTATATAAAAAATAAATAAATACTTCTGCCCCCCCTCACCTTTGAAATCAAAACTTCGTTCCTGCTCAGATCACTTTACATACAATCAAATTGAGCCAATTCATTGTCATCTAATCTGTATTTGTGTAAGCCAGATCATAATAATTAATAGTCTAGTTAAGAAAAACCTACAGATTGTTTTTATTGTCATTTAACTTGTCTGTAATTCAAACAGTTTAGTAATGTCAACTAATATTTACTCCTCTGCAGTTTGATCTATTAACACAACATAAAAGAAATAATATGTCAGGTGGAAACCAAACATCAAAATGCAATTAAATAGTTTAAATCAAGTTTTTATTCCAGGGGGAAAAAAGCTTTTTAGGCCCAACTGATGACTGAGAAAATACTTATTTTTAGGTATTGCTGTTCAGAGATGAAACTTAGGTTGTGTGTGTTTATCTCTTCCTGCCACAACTTCCTCTGTACTTCATGTTGAAACCAGTGTAGCACAAAACAGAAACACACACGGAAGTCTTGGTTCTTGTTGGCCTGAAGATGCCTTCAAGAAGCCAGATTTTACTGCAACTGTGCGATACAACAACGGAGTTTGGGAAGATGACGGGATAAAAGTGGAGGGAGGTGATGTTTATGGGGATGCTGTCACGTTCACTGGTGGTCAGGCTGGTCCACCATGGAGGTAAATCTATGCTGGAGTTCACCAGTGAATATTTAACATGTTTAATCTGGTAAATATTGAGGATCCAACATTTTCAACAGCACAATGACATTTAAGGGTTTTGTCTACAAATTTACAAACATACAAGGAAACAAGAGAAATATTATTTCTACAGATGGAAATAAATTGTGGACTTGTTGATGCATGCAAGTACTTTTCTCTGAAACTAAATCACAAAACAAGTTTTTACTTCAGTGAAAATAATCTGGATTTTGTGCCACGTTTGTTAAATTAGCTGATATTACATACTTCACTGTCTCCTTAGTTTCTCGCTGGCCTCTGTGCACAACGATTCGGCTTCTCCTGAGTTTTCTTTTGTTTTGCATGACTAATATTTACAGTTATTTTGTATTATTTAATTCAGTGTATTTTTTAAACTAAAACTCTGGATTTTAGGCAGCAATTTATTTAGTCTTCTGTATTTTTAAGAATGTATTTAACCTTTACTCATACAGGCAATGAGACTGAGACACACGCTCTTTTACAAGAGAAAATTAAAAACAAATTAAAGAAAAAAAAAAGTTAAAAATAATTCTAATTATACAGTCTATGAATTAGAGTTTATACAAAAGTGTAATCTGGTTAAATACAAAAACCAAAAATAATTCAGGGAGGTTATCTCCAGTTCCCTTAGAGTAACTTGTAATTAAACAAGGTGGGTAGCTTTAGATCCCGTGTCCTGTTCCAGCAGTATCAAAGTCCCCCTTCTGGCAGGTTAACTAACAAATATGGCGTCCCTCTCTTCCCATGTGAAACTGTGTTTTACACGGTTATCATTTTTCTCTTCCAAGATCCAGAACAACAAACCCATTTGTGTTCTCTTCTTTGTCTTGGCAGGGACAAACACTCACAACCATCTTCCAGCTACCAGAAAAATCCCTTTCTGACCTGCTCCAGTAATTCTGGGTCTCCTGTGTCTGCTGCTGTTAGTGGGGATCAGTGTCCTGTTCAAACTCTGTAAGGACCTCGCCTCTGTGTGTTATGAGTAACACAGCTTTGATGATGGATCTTTTTTCACCTGTTTATTTTGTGGGTTTTATTAAAATGTTGCAGCTGTTTTGAAAGAAAAACAACCAATAACTGAGTTTGAAGAGCCGATAAGACACAGTTCTGATAACCTGAGCAGCAGTTTCTGCAGATTCAAGAAAGAGAAGCAAACAAAGTGGGAGAAAGCAGGTGAGAAATACTTAAGAAATCTTATTAAAACATGACTCAATAAAACCTGATTGACAAACACGTCTGTTTGAAGAATGGCACAGGATTGGATGTCATTGTTACTACATGTCTACTGAGAAGAAAAACTGGACTGAGAGCCAGAAAGACTGCGAGAGAAGAGGAGCAACCCTGCTGATAATAAACAGCAAACTTAAACACGTATGTATAATAACTGAAATCATTTCTAAGTGATTTAGCAATTAAGAGAAAAGCCCCAAAACATTAGAAAAAGAATGTGTTTGTGTTGTAATGTAAATCTGTTCATGTGAGTGTAAATGATTCACTTTGGTAATTAATGTTAGAATTATTATTACAGCATTGCTAACATTAAGGTTCAAACACTAAATGTGATTTGATTAGTACAAATAAGTATTAAAATGATAATTTTAAAGATTATCTATTTCTCTGAAAAACTGCAAAGGAACTTTTAACTGATCTGATTAAACGTGGAGATAATGAAGATTCCTGGATTGGTCTGGAAAGAGTAGAAACAAAGGAGTGGAAGAAGAAATGGCAATGGGTGGACGGATCAGAGCCGACATATACATAAGAAGATGTTTTTCTTTTGATGTTACATTAAGTTCAGACACATCTATAAAAACGTAAAAAACGTAAAACTGCGAACACATTTAGATTTAATGGGAATTCATGTCCAAACTTTTGACTGGTACTGTTTGAATATTCATCATCAATACCTCTGGCTAAAACATCTAAATCAGATGAAACTGTAATCATTTACAGGCAACATGAACTAAATTTTGTCTAATATTTGATAAAAGAATCTTAATATAAATTCATTTGTATTTAAGTCTCTTGTGACAATTCAAGGGGACGCCTACATTTTTGTATTAATTTTTTTTATTAATCAAATCTGAAATGACAAAACAAACAAACAAACAAAAGGTAACTTAATTATTCAACTAAACCAACTGGAAGAAGCATAAACTGTTTTGTGGCTTTACTTCTGACGGTATGATTTTCATTTAACAGGGTCTGGAAAGTAGACGTTAATGTGAACCCTGAGGAGACTTCCAAAGTTTACACTGAACCACATGGAAAATGGCTCAGTGGCTTTGGAAATTTGATGCATATCTAAAATATTCTGTTTTCTATGGGAAAAAGCAGAATGTGTTTTTAAAACCACTTTCAGTTTCTTTAAGTGATAGAACAAAAAAGAATGAGACAAAGTAAAATTTCCCAATTTGTGCAAGTTGCTAAACTGGTTTATGTATGTGCTGGTGTGTTTGTGTGTGCCACTTCACAGCATGAACATAGCAGCAGCTAAGAAGAAATGAGCAAAATCTGTTTTTCTTTCCCAACAAACACTGATGTGTTTATTTGTAAATGGTTTCACAAAATTCTTTATTGAAAAGAAAACCCAAAAAATTAAGCATATGAGGGGTTTAACTAAAACCATAACAAACACACACACACACACACAAACCTGCTGCTTAAGTTTTAGCCACTTCCGCAAAGTTCATCTTATAATATCCGACTGAAGTGGGTACAGGAAGCAATGGCTGCACCAATAGTATTGGTGTTACTTCCTTATAATTATGGGGCGTATCTGCCAGTCAGTGTTGCATGAGGTAGAAGAACAAATAAGGGCATCAACACGAAGCACACAGCAAGTGCAGCATCTGCTCAGCTGTCTCAGTTGTTCCACAATGTCCTCAGATATTTATGCCAAACCAGATTTGTCAACAAAGGTGAGATACACCAGAAAGGAGCGAGAAGGTGGAGAAGAATGGGAAGAGATGGAAGTGAGCATCTATGAGACTGCAGGTGATGTTGTGGATAGTCGGACCAATTTTCAGTCACAGGATGGAGGTAAATAAATGACATGATGTTAAAAAAATTTCATTAAAACATGGTGGAGGAAAGTATGAACCCATTGTTTGGTTTAATCTGTGATCTTTGTTTCATGTAGCACCACAGACTCCAAAGCATCCTACAGTCCAGAGAGGGCTTGTCGGAGGTGCCGTGCTGTGTTTGGTGATGTTAGCTGGGATCATCACTCTGTCCATATACAGTAAGATAAAATACAATACCTCAAAACCAGTTAACAGGATCGTTTGTTCGTCACACACAGAAAGAACGGCTGTATAACCTTTATAATTTCTACTAATAACGTGGGACGGTTCAGATGCCACTCGCTTCGAAAATGAAGTGTCAGGGACAGAGTTTGTCATTTGTCTTCATGCACACTACACCCACATGACATTTACACTGAATTTAGTCAGTATCACATTTCAGCGGTCTGGGTTCTGAGTATTTTGGAATGATTGTAACGATATTTTTTCATGGCAACATGTTTTGCCTCCACAAACTGTCTTTAAAGTTGATAAAATTCACTGCTTTGTGTTGGTGCATTACCATCAATAAAGATAAAAAGAAATAAAATAAAAGGACATTCATTCATTATCTTGACCGCTTATTCCATTACGGGTCGCGGGTGAGCTGGAGCCTATCCCAGCATTTTAACAGGTGAGAGGCAGGGTAAACCCTGGACAGGTCACCAGTCTGTCACAGGGCCAACACAGATAGACAAACAACCATTCACACGCACACTCTCTCCTAGGGAGATCTTAGAATAACCAATTAACCTATCTCCATGTCTTTGGACGGTGGGAGGAAGCCGGAGAACCTGGAGAGAACCCACGCATACACGGGGATAACATGCAAACTCCACACAGAAGGGCCACCACCCCCGGTTCGAACCTCCCCCCAGCCGAGGCTCAAACCGGCAACCTTCTTGCTGTGAGGCTGCGATGCTAACCACCACACCACCGTGCAGGGCACATATTCCCTTTTAGTAACAATTTAAAAAAAAATTAATTACACACTACAAACTGCACACATCCACACACATTCACACCCCATCACACTTTCACACCCCAACATGTGATGTAAGTATAAAGTGTATTTACAATGAAAAAATGCCCATAGGTGTCAGTAATAAAACTGCATACAAGGTATTGATGCCATGATACCAGTCAATACTTCACTGTAATAATTACGATAGTGGTACATTTAAATGACAGTAATTGTTAAGTCAGTCACTGTCATTGTAATTTCAGGTCTGTGTTCAGTGTGTTGTTAGCTTTGGGATAACAACTGTTCAACAGTATGGTGTTTTTGGTTTTGGCTGCCCAGTTACGCAGACCGGTGTTAATTTGTTATCCTTTGTGTTGTTTTGATCACTCTGGGCTTGTTGTCTGCTGTGGAGCTGCTGTTCTACTACACTAGTATGCTATAAGATAACACACTCTCAACAGAGCAGTGATAAAAGGACAACAGCAGGTGTTGTTGCAAGTTTATTTTACTGAGCGAGTATAACAGGAAGAATAGATGCTGCTTTGCCTTTGTGATCAAACATTGTGTTGTGGGTCCATGTGAAGTCCCCTAAGAATTGTGTGCACAGGAAGCTGAAGGTTGTCACAACCTACCGTTTAAGGCTGGGTAAAAACAGTCGAGAAGATGGGGCCAAGACCACAACAAGACACTGTGCATAGGTCGAGCTTGAGTTAGCAAAGACACATCAGCGACAGTGTGAAGGATGCAAGGCACCATAGTTTGGCCCATTTCTACATTTAATGTGGACTACAAAATATATACAAAAATAATCTCTAAAAGATTAAACTCTTTTGTATCAGAAATACTAGAAGATCAAACAGGATGTATCAGAGGACGTCAGACGCATGATAATATTAGGAGAACATTACAGGCGAGAGATCAAGCAACAAAAGACAAAAAGAGCACAGTGTTAAGTATAAACGCTGTAAATGCTTTTTAATGTGTTAATTGGAAAACTCTGTACAAAGTATTGAACCTACTCAATTATAATAATAATAAACCAATACAGTGTGTAAAGACACAATTCAGACCAAACCGCTGGAGTAAAAATCAGTAGAAGTTTGACAGACAACATTAGACTACAGAGATCGACAAGCCAAGAATACTGTCTATCACCCACTCTGATTGCTCTCTTTATAGAGCCTCTCGCGCAGGTTGTTAGACAGGACCAAGAGATCAGAGGAGTGATGGTGAATGGTGTAAAAGAAAAAATAGGACTTGTTGCAGATGATGTCATAACCTACATCAGACATCCAAATAAATCACTACCTATATTGATGAAACTTTTCCAAACATACGAACAGCTATCAGGATATAAAGTAAATATCAGTAAGAAACAAATATAAACAAATTCCCTTCCAGTGTAGTCATCGAGTCCCAAATTACGAGCTGGAATAGAATAATATCAGGGTTTGTTTGGGAAGGCAAAAAGCCTAGAATAACAAAGGAAACTCTCTAGCTGCCAAAGGACAGAGGAGGAATGGGACGCCCATATCTTAAAGATTACTTTTATGCAGCTCAACTGAGATATACCGTAGGTTGGTGTAAACCAGATTATACAGCAAAATGGAAGGAAATGGCAACAAAATGCAGAGAAAACCCAATATGGAGTATTATAGGAGATGAAGAAATGTACAAGATGAAAATAAAAAACAAATAGATCCAAACCCAACGTTTACACTGAGGCAGTGGTTCAGTATAATTAAGAGTTATAAGATATAGAAAGACACCAATTTACTAAGGTGGATAGCATACACCAATTTTTAACTTAATATGACAAAAGGTCTGAACAGTGAACAACCAAGGGAATTATGGCACGTTGTGTCTCACTGAAAGATGAACAGCTGGAGCGTTTTTGAGAAATGAAAGAAAAGTTTGATTTGGATAAACATGAATTCTACAGATACCTGCAACTTAGAAGCTATTTTAGGAAATAGATCAGGATGGACCCCACCAAAGAAGTGAATAGTCTGGTACAAATCATAAACAAAGCAAACAAAGAAACCAAGATAAGAATTATATCTGAAATATAATAAAAATAATAACAATAGGCATTCTACAAAATACATAAAAGAACATGGGAATCAGAACTTAACATAAAAATTGCAGATGGAGATTGGTTAAATATTTGGAAAATTTATCATTCGGCTTCTAGCTCATGGATCTGGAGGGAGTTCTGGAAAAACCTGGTATACTTTTTATTTTTTTTAAGGTCCAGGGCAAACAATTAAGCACAGACATACCCTGTTGGAGAGAAGGTGGAGTTCTGAATACAGATCACTGACATCTTTTTTGGAAATGTGATAAAATAACACAGCTCTGGAAATTTTATGGGTTTTATTACTGAAAATACTTGGTTATATGATCCCTTTCTGTTGTACAGTACTGTATTTCCATAACCTGTCAGAAGGAAATATTCTGTCAAAAGACAGACACTTGGTTAAGAATCTATTAATAGCTGGTTAAAAAGAAAAGAAAATAATAGTAATTTAAATTTTTTACTAAATTTATGTCTGTTCTATTAAACACGATTTTTAAGCTTATTTTCGTCTTTACTGCCAAGTCTCTGCTGTAAAGGTAAAGGCATGTTTAGGTGAATATGAGAATATATTTTAAATGTGTTGAGCTGCTTCTAAAAATAAGCTGCATGATCAACCGAATGTGACATGGTGACTTGGTCTGAGTGCCACAGTGGAAAAATAGGCCCTCACACATTTAACCACACTGCATTAAAGAAACCACAGCAACACTACAACAACGTTCTTCTCACAGCTTAATTTAAAAGTGTGAAGCACTTCTGTTTACTGTCAACTTTCATGAAAAATACACTTCTCCATTAATTCTAAGCATTCTTAAACTCTTTGAGCTTCCTTTATTTGTACTTCACGTGACTTGAAAAAGTAGCTATTGATTTGTTTTTGTAAGTTTGTTTCTCTGTCAAGACTGAAACAAAGTAAAAACTGTATGTAGAAGCAAACTATCTGTACCAGGTTGAATTGCAAAGCATCTGATAATTTTTGTCTTTTGTTCAGTTTGTGTCTCTTGTGTTAATCTTGTACCGTGTTGTATTTTCCAAAGTATTTTTCTTTTGTGTATTTGTTGTTTACTTACTATTCTATAGTTTCACCGGATTCTTAATATGATCATTAGAAAGCTTTATTGTCATTGCACATAGAAGTACAAAAAAATTATGTTGCATCTCCAAGTTGTGCTTGAAGATATAAAACAAACAAACAAAAAGTAAACATGATTTTCAAGCTTATTTTCATCTTTACTGCAAAGTCTCTGCTGTAAAGGTAAAGGCATGTCCAGGTGAATATGAGAATATATTTCAAATGTAATGAGCAAATAGATATGAGCCTCCTATTGGATAATTACTGCATGGGCGATTATCTTTCAGCTGGCAACAAGTTATTTAACCCCAACTGTTGCAACAAGCAGCTTCTCATTTCTTAAACAACCATGTGGAAAGGCACCTCGTGTTCATGGAAAAGATGTTAGTCTGTTTAAGAAGGTCGAATCGCTGACATGCATCAAGCAAAGAAAACATCTAAGAACACTACAGAAACTACTAAAATTGGGTTAAAAACTGTTTAACATATTATTAAAAACTGGAAGGAAAGTGGAGAACCATCATCTTCGAGAAGAAATATGGTCAGAAAAAAAATTCCTGAATTATCGTGGTCAGCGATCATATAAATGTTTGGTAAAATCAAATCAAAGAAAATCACCAGTACAACTCAGGGACATTTTTAACCCTTTAATGTCATATGTATCATGTTTAATACAAAGAATTGTATTGAGTTTCTGAAACCTTTGTCATTGCTTCATGTTTTGAACTCGGCTCAAAACCCAGTTGTACACAATCTGATACTCGCTCTCTGCCCCCTGTTGCAGAATACGAAATATACAATAAATATAACAATAAAATATATAATAAAATACAATAATGTACTACATTGATTTTGATATATAACAGTAATCTATCTATCTATCTATCTATCTATCTATCTATCTATCTATCTATCTATCTTTAGTTTATATTTTTTATTATTTTGTAAAAAGACCATGTAAAGGTTTCAGATGAAAATGAGACTTTTCTCCACATTTTTTACTAGGGATGGGTTTTAAAGGGTTAATAGTGAAAGTAAGCACATTTCCACACACACAATGCGAAGGGAACTCAAGGGATTGGAACTGAACAACTATGTAGCCATAAGAAAACCACTAACCAGAGAGGCTAACTGGAGAAAAAGGCTTCAGTTTGCTAGGGAGCATAAAGACCAGACTATGGAGCAATGGAAGAAGGTCATGTGGTCTGATGAATCCAGATTTACCCTGTTCCAGAGTGATGGGCACATCAGGGTAAGAAGAGAGGCAGATGAAGTGATGCAGCCATCATGCCTAGTGCCTACTGTAAAAGCCTGTGGGGGCAGTGTTACAATCTGGGGTTGCTGCAGTTGTTCAGGTCAAGTTTCAGCAACATTATGCTGCTAAAGAACGAGGTCAGCTGATACCTGAATGACCCCGTAATTCCAACAATGGATTTTTTCTTTCCTGATCGTACAGGCATATTCCAAAATGACAATGCCAGGATTGTAAAACAGTGGTTCAGGGAGCATGAGACTTCATTTTCACACATGGACTGACCACCACAGAGTCCAGAACGTAACCTCATTGAGGATATTTGGGACGTGCTGGAAAAGGCCTTGCACAGTGGTCGGACTCCCCCATCATCAATACAAGATCTTGGTAAAAATTAATACAACACTGGATGGAAATAAATCTTGTGAAATTGTAGAACTGAAAGGAATTATTTCTCAAAGAATATTGCATATGAGATCTTTATATACACACAGACACACTTAGTGTACTAAGCATTTTAGAAATGGTTTAATAGTCATATTGCAGTTTATGTGTGCTCCGTGTCCTGACAAGGCTGATGCTTTTTTGAGCTGTGCAGATCATATGCTGCAGACCCTTCCTGTTTGTTTCATGCTGTGATGCATTATGTGAGTATGCTCTTGATATAGAGAGGAGTGTAACCTTCCTGTTCCTCCTGAAGTCGATAATGTCTCTGTGCTGTTCAGGAGTAAGTTGTTGACCTGACATCATTCTGTCAGCATCATAACTGCAGTGTCATCTGAACACCTAATGATGTAGCTGCTGGGGTGACAGGGGACACATTCATGGGTGTACAGGACATACAGGAGTGGGCTCAACCCACGATTAGTGTGAGGGGGGAGGAGAGGTGAGTTTCACATCCTGTAGTCTGTTTGAAAGAAGTCTCTAATCCAGGAGCAGGTGGAAGGTCAGAGGTCCAGGTACCGCAGTTTCTGTACTAAGATGTCTGGTGTGATGGTGTTGAAGGTTGAGCCATAATCTATGAAGAGGACTCTTACATAGTTACCATGGTGTTCAAGGTGGCTCAGCATGGTGTGAAAAGTGATAGTAATGGTGTTGTCAGTGCAAGGTTTGCTTCAGTAGGTGAATTGGGAGCTTCAAATGTTGGTGGGAGGCAGACCTGATATGCTGCTGGTCCAGCCTCTAGAAGCATTACATCATCACAGACATTAGGGCAATGGGCCAGGAATTGCTGTGGTCACTGTTGTCTGGTGTCTTGAGGCGACAGTGATGGTTTTATCATACAAAACAGAAAAAAGGATTACCCTGATGTAGGTTGTCTATTAATGAGAGTTTGTGGATGGTTGCTGTCTTGTACAGCTTTTAGAATCCAGCATTTCTCCCACTTAGCAGCTTGCCTCCATTTGAGGTGTTAGAAATTTGCTTGTGCTATCATTGTTGATAGCAATAGTCTTTAAAGACAAAAAAAAACAAGATTTTTTTTTCCAGAGCAGTCATGAAATCTCCCCCTCCCTCTCCTGTTAATCGTGACGCTGTCAGTGATCAGCTGATCGGCTTTTCTGTCGCTAGTACGTCTCTCTTGTTGTTTATCGTTCAGCTGAGAAGGAGGAATCTAACGGTTCATGGTTCACACTGGCACATGTTTAACCAAAAGTATTGTTTTTGGATGGGCGACCAATTGTAGGCAACATTTATCAGTCTCATGTCAATCAGACACATGTTACTGTCACTGAAGCTGAAGGATGAAAAATGTTGATAACATCCTATTTCTCTTAGATATTGTTTACCTTTATTTCATATTTCTTTTCAGTATTAATGAGGTTTGCTAGTTAAACAGCTGTAAAATCTACTAGTCATCCAAGAGCTGTGCACATCTATAAAGATAGATCAGGTTCAGATATGCAGTGAGAGTGAAGCAGCAAAAGGAAGCAAGACGATGTCTTCTCTAAATCAGTGATGCTGTACAGATGTTGGAGACACAGGTCTGAATGGGCCATGAATGTGGTGAGAGAAGTTATGAACAGGTTCTGAGATAAAAATCAGAGCAGGACCCTTCTCTAACAAAGTAGCTGACGGGTGGTAGAAAGTATTTATACTGCAGATATGCAGAGTGTTGTAGAAAAATCATAGGAAGTGAAAAAAATTTAAGCAGCTTGGCCCAGTGTCAGTTGGGCTGCCGATCTACTGGTTTATGGACCAGTTGGACCAATAAATAAACTGTGTCAGCCTAAAAACTACTCTGTCCACCGGTATGCCAGATGGCCAGTCCGTCTCTGCTCATATTGCAGAGTTAACAGATAGAAAGACCAACGATCAATCAGTCAACACAAGTGCAGGAGTTTTTGTAGCTGCTGGGATCCACTGACTGAAGTGTGGTTCTGACTTCCAAACATATTTTTACTAAAGTCCATTAATATCCCGTATTTTATTTCTTAAGGTGAGCTGTCTATATTCAATAATGTGACATTTTGTGAGCAACTATATTTAAATTCCTTCTCTTGAGACCTGGTTTAATTTTTTAATTTTTATTACAAACAAACCAACAGTTCAAATGATTTAAGATACAGGGTACATACATGTATTATGATGTCTATTACATCAGCCTCAGTGATGGAGGAATACATGACCACTAACAATGTTCATTATTAATTTTCTTCTGTTAATTAAATTAAACAGATTTTGTGTTGTTTGTTTTTCAGTATCCTTGAAAATAAGTGACCTAAACAACAGTAACAACAACTATTTCAGCGGTTGTTTCTTAAATCCCAGGTTGTTCACTGTGTTAATTCAGCACTGGTCTTTGGAGAGGAAAAATGTTTGTTTATAACGTTTGTTATCGCTTTTGGTCTCTGGGAGGTGGTGGATTGTTTAGTCGCGACTTTTCAGTCTAACTTGAGAGGTGTTGGCAACTCGTGTTGAATAAATCCAAAGCAGCTGGGGCTGTGGGAGGAGTCTGTAGCAGAGCGCTGCAATGCTAGTGGTGCCTGATTTGCAACTGACAACAGCACAAAGCACAAAAAATCGGAATACTTAATTTTTATGATTGTTGAAAACCCAGATTGTAATCGAGATTAAAATTCAATTAACGGTCCAGCCCTAACACAAGCTTACTAGCAGTATTCATTAATCAAATTACTCCTGATGATTGAACTAAGCTGATCGTCTTGTTTGTTTTTCAGTGTCCTGGAAAATAAGCAAACTGAACAACAGTAACAGGCAGCTGCAGGCCAAACTTACAGGTAAGAAAGATTTTTATCTGAATAAACACCAATATCAGACTTACCTCGATATAGTCATGTTTTACATTTTTAACTATGGTTGTTTTAAAGCTATGGAAACTAACTTCTGTCAGCTGCAAAGCAGTCATGAAATCCTGAGTAAAAATCAAAGCCAGCCATCACCTCTGAACATGTATCTACATTTAAATTAACTTTCAAATTAAATTAAATCAAATCTGTAATATTAATTGAACTTTATTGAACAATTTCCTCCTGTAAATTGTCTTTATTCTTTAATATGTAAATTTGTGACAAAATTATTTAGCTTCATTCTCTTCACACTTGTTTTTGTTGTTATTACAAAGTTGTTATAAATTTGATGATTAACACCATCTTTAACTTTTAAAGATAAACAGAACAACTTGACAGGATAACATTTATAAAATAGGATGAGCCAGATTACGATTAGGCAGCATGACTCCAGGAACTAACTGAACCTCACTGGTGTCACTTTGGAAAGAACTGATCGCTTTATTGATTAAAACTTGCTTTGTTGATCTAAAAACATGTGGCAAGTATGTTATAATAATAATACAGGCTAAGCTGTGTATCAGCTGGGCTAGTCTCAGAAGGCTAGATAAAACTCACTGGAGGGAGGAGAAACAACAGAGGCACAGAGACTGAATTTAGGTTTGATGGTACCATATATTAGAAAGACAAACAAAACACCAACATTTATAAAAAACTAGAAAAGTATCTGAATGGCCATTCAATAATAAATATGTACAGTGAAATTGTCAGGTTCAAAAATTAAAAAAAGTTTAAGTTCAGTGGTTGGGTGCAAATTGAGCATTCACAAATCCCACATCAATTTCCCAATTCCCCAAATGACCCAAAGTCCAGTACGGCACGATGAGTTTAATCCAGGGGTTTGAGTTGATGAGTTTATTAGAGGCAAGGTGACGGGTGTGAATGGCTATGTGGACGTCGTAGGGGAAAAACCAGGGCAAAGAGTTTTGTCCGCTGCAAGGAGCCTCCTACCGGATTTAGAATGGATAATCTGAATCCGATGAGTTGAGTTGTATTGTTCTGTTTAAGCTCTAGGTCTCTCTGTAGCTCCCCATCAGTTTGAACACTTGGCCTGTATGAAACACAGGGCCATTGTTCAACAAATCAGTGTGCACACAAAATTTAACCATGAATAAATAATACTAGTTGCATTAAATACATGATCTAGAATTCAATAGTACAATAATTTCAATCAATATATATCAATATATAGTATAATAATATAAAATATGTCCATATATATTAATATTCCAATTGTCTATAATATTGCGCACTATTATTCATCCAGACAATAAATGCTAAAATACACAGTGCTAACACACAAAGGTAAAGTGCATTGATTTCAATTCAAAAGCATTGACAACAAACAAAGTGAACCTGGGCTTTACAACACCACAGAATTACACCACACAACATTAATTAATTAAACAAGACATTAACCATTGACTAATGTTGGTTCCAAATTTCATTTAGTTGAAACCATTTGAGAAACTGGCATAAAATGCCATGCTAACCAGCCCATTCAATTTGATGGGGCAGGCTAGGCTAGCGGAACCCCGTTAGCAGCTATGCTAACCAGCCAATGTAAACCCAATGCAGCCGGCTAGGCTAACAACACCACATTAGCACTACAGCTAACCCAACCTATGTTATTTAATGAAGGGCGGCTAGGCGAAAGTTAGCGCAACAACAATTTACTCACCAATTCCTTTCCGTACTTAAACACAACACTTCTCTCGACGCTCCGAGGCTCGAAGTAGTAGGCACCTATAATCAACAGATGGTACATTTAGTATTAAAAGCAATTATGTGAAAATGAAGCGAAGAAACAACTTTGAAACCTACCTGCAGCAACTCTCCCCCGTGCTTCGCTGAGCGCCTGCCGACAGCATTTACCTGCTGGCTTATATGGCTACTCAATTGGCTCAACACAGTCACAAATGGTAAATGGCCTGTACTTATATAGCGCTTTTATCCAAAGCGCTTTACATGTACGTCAGATTCACCCATTCACACACTGATGGTGGAAGCTACCATGCAAGGTGCTCAACCATGACCCATCAGGAGCAATTAGGGGTTCGGTGTCTTGCCCAGAGACACCTCGACATGAGCTCGACGGGCCGGGTTCGAACCGGCAACCCTTGGGTTGCAGGACGACCACTCTACCCACTGAGCCATGCCGTCCCCAGTCACGGGAGCGTGTGACGCTGCACTCGCGAGAATATTAAATACCGCGAGAGGAAATTACATGGAAAAGTGCACGAGAGGGAAGAAGTCATTTTTTACCCGGGTTACAAACAGCACCACTTTTTTCTGCTCATGACTGATAAGATGTGAAGAATTTTATGGACCACTTCCCTTCACTTTGTTGTTAATCCTGAACATCATTAAGCTGTGGAACATTAAATTTGTAATGTCTGTGTTAGAAAAGAGAAAATGAAGATGGGAAATAACAAAGATGGACCTGGTTTAATATGTTTATCATCAGAGAATCTTTGTTATAATTGTGAAAAACCTGCCTCTGAAAAAGCAAAACAGTTCTGATTTAAAAGTTTGAATTAAAAAGCATAATTACTGGATGTCTGAAGATTCTCATTCATCCAAGTCATGACATCCAGTGTTGGTTGTCTCAAGTCAACTGGACTGTTTTAGTTCCTTCAGAACATTGTGCTCTTATCGAGGAAGAGCGTCCTCAGTTCTGATGGAGAGAAGGGGAGATTTTACTGCAGTAACACGTGAAACCACTGGGTTGAGCTTGTTTCTGGGGAGGAGGCTACTGTCCTGTAGTAGACATCTACTTACCGTCTCTACTGCTTTCATGGCTGGCTGCATGTAAACAAAGTGGTCTCCAACAATGACTGACATGAATCACAACAAAGCAGTGCAGACTTTCACTGATTACATCAACTATGTGGACAAGAACATCAAAATCACATGAAAAGATGAAAAGACTGTACTGTCCACATGAGGGAGGACAGGAGCCTGCAGACTGGACAACCCTCATCCTTTAAACACAAGCTCGGAGTTATCAGAACGCTTCAGTACCGGCCAGAAAACATCCCCACCAATGTAGAAGCCCAGGAGCAAAGAAAAAACATCTCTTAGGATGATAGAACTTATGGATTGTTTCTACCTGGACTGGACCTTTATTAAAGCTTCAACTAGACCCAGAAACACCACCGACACAGGGAGAAAGGAAAAGAAGAAAAAGCAAAGGGAAGCGTTGTCATCCCTGATGTGGCTGGAACATCTGAGAAACTCAGGAGGATTTTTAACAAACAGCAAATAGCCATGTTTGTCAAACCCAGCCACCCCGTCACACAGAAACTGACTCATCCTAAAGACCCGACTCCACACTCTTAAAAAAGCAACCTGGTGTTGCAGGTCAGTGCAGTGAGGACTGCAATGAGCTCTATATTGAGGAAAACAATCACTCAACAGATGGATGCTCAACACAGGAGAGAAACTCATCAGATCAGGACTCAGATTTTCTCCCTCATTCATTTTAAAATACAGACTTTTGAGGACCTCAGTGATAAAATCTTGGACAGAGAAGACGAGTGGTTTGAGCAACAAGTGAAAGAGGCCATCTATGTCAAAGTAGAAAAAGCTTCAGTAAACAGAGGAGGAGGACTGAGACATCAGCTCTCCCCCACCTACAGCAGCATCTCTTCAGCCATACCAAAGACAATGAAGAGACTGACCCCCACTTAGCCTCAAGTGAAACTTCTGACAATGGTTGCTGTTAATGACACCTCAGCTTGTAGACTCACTACTTCAGTAAAACTTTCTCCATCAGAACTGAAGAAGCTCTTCTGGATGAGAGCAAAATGTTTTCATGAAATTAAACCAAGTCCAGCTGACTTGACCCAACCTACGTTGGATACGATGACTGAATACTACGGCAATACTTCCTGAAAAGGAGAAACAGGGAAACAGATCATACTTCAGTGGGTTTCTGGAGTCATATTAAGAAGAACTAAAGATTGAAAATGAAACTTAATGGAGCATGTTAAAATGTAGAGCATCGTCTTCATTTGCATTACATTACACTGCATTAAATCACATTTCACTGAGACAAAGTGGATAAAAACACACTGAACTACAATACGAGTCACGTTTTCACATTTGCTGGTTAGTTTTTGAATTCATGTGAATTTACTGTGATGTATCGTTGGCAGCAACTTAAAACTAACATCTGATTTAATTTTTCCTGTATGAATATTTCTGTGAAGGACCAATATATATAAATGAGAAACTTGAGCCATTTATGGAGTAAACATCCTGAAAGTATTATTGATTTGACATTAAATAACATAAAACCTGATTTTGAAATACTTGTTTGATATTCAGAGATCTGCTGTTCAGATGGATGGATACGATTTGGAAGCAGTTGTTACTTTAAATCCACAGAGATTAAAATCTGGACAGAAAGCAGGAACGACTGTCAGGAAAGAGGAGCTGATCTGGTGATCATAAACAGCAAAGAGGAACAGGTGGGTGTGTGTTTGATTTTTTATGTCTATGTGATCTTTGATGTAACTGATCTGGTACTTTAGTCTTGATCTTTTGTCAGTCTGCTTCCTGTCCTGATGGATTTCACTTTAAATAGTTTTCAAGTCCTAAAATCAGGATCAGCTGATCAATTAGATCCATTTACTTGATTTACTTCATTTCAAAATGTAAATATTTTCACATTTCAGTACTTTATGGTTTTGTTTTGACTCCGTTCTGCTACATTTGTTAAAAAAAAGAATAATTGTTAAACATGTAGTAAAAATGTGATTTATTTACCAGAACAAAGACCAGATCAGTATGAGTGAAAAAATGTTGCTGAGTGAATCATAAACATTAAAATTATTTTCAAAAACAACAAAATCAGTAAAAACTGTTTTCTGATCAAAGGAAACTACAGGAAACTATAGTCAGTAGTTTTAATGAAATTTTAAGATTTGTTTTAACAAAGACTGAAAATTATTCATTAACATTTTGTTGCTTTTGGTTTTTGCAGAATAGAAGAATTAAAAAGTTTGTTTTTCTTTCAGATATTGTTACAGTTTTGTTACTACAACAGACGAGCAGAATAAGGATTTTTTTTTTTTAATTCTACCTTTTCTTGTCTGTCCAGGAATTTGTCAGTAAATTGAGTTCATTGTTCTGGATCGGTCTTGAAAGGACAGGACATGGATGGAAATGGGTGGACGGATCTCCACTGACAGAAACGTAAGAAATTCTTTACAATGTTAATTAATATCAATGTTTAGAGACGTAAAATCTAAAATGTAGAATCTTACATTTTTCTCCTGATAAATATAAAAAATCAGGAGACAATTTTAATTTGTTTTAACAAGTATCTCTCTGAATGAACAACTTGAACTTTGTTCACTAAAAACTTCCTGCAAGCCGACTGAAAAACTACAACAAAACATGTTTACAACTGACAAAGTATTTTACTACATTTAATGGCTGAAAAGGTTTTTCTAGTGTCTGATGGTTCACAGTGAAAAGTCATGGAGGAGGACAGACTGATCAGAAATAAAGGTCTCTACACCCATCACTGCATACATTCTGATCATTTACCGCCCTCCGGGTGGCAGTATAGCTGAGTTTGTCTCTGAAATGGACATGATTCTCTCTGACATTCCTGATGATGGCACACCACTAATTGTGATGGGAGACATGAACATTCACATTGGCAAACCACAGGCAACTGACTTTCTGGCTCTCATCTACTCTTTCAATCTCAAACTGGTACAGACTCCTCCAACACACAAAGCTGGCAATACTCTTGACCTGGTGCTGACCAGAAACTGCTCCACAGCCGACCTGTCCGTCACCCCACTGCACCTCTCAGACCACTTCCTGGTTAAATTCTCTGTCTTCCTTCCTCATGTCAATCAAGCAGCTCCAAAAATGGTGTCCTACCGCAGAAACTTGAGATCCCTCAGACCTACACAGCTGTCTGATGAGGTTTACTCTACCCTCCCTTCCCACTCAGACTTCTCCTTACTGTCTGTTAATGAGGCTACAGAAACACTCTGCTCCTCTCTCACCTCCTCTCTGGACAAATTCTGTCCTCTGGTGTCAAAACCAGCCAGACAAAACCCTCCCAGTCCATGGCTCACAGGGGCTCTAAGGGATCACAGAGCCGGACTCAGGGCGGCAGAAAGAAAGTGGCGCAAATCAAAAGAGCACACTGACTTGTCTGAGTACCAGCAAAAACTTGTAACTTTCACATCCAACCTAAAGGCGGCCAAGATAGCCTTTTATCAGAACAAGATCCGCAATGCTCCCAACACATGACAACTGTTCATGGCGTTTAACTCTCTTCTATCTCCACCACCTGCTCAGCCTCCCACTGTGCTGACTGCAGAAATGTTTGCTTCCTACTTCACTGAAAAGGTTGCTACCATCAGTAACCAATTCACTGAGCCTGACCAACTCAGCCTTGCCAAACCAGCTACTGATGTCTCACTCTGCTCTTTCCACTGTCTAAATGAGGACGAAGTCTCTAAACTTCTAGTCAGCTCAAAACCCACAACCTGTCCTCTTGATCCTGTTCCCTCTGACATCCTGCAGAGCATTTTACCTACAGTCAAATCTGCAGTAACTCATATTATCAACTCCTCTCTTAAATTAGGTGTCTTTTCTTCTGCCTTCAAGCAAGCTGGGGTTACCCCACTGCTGAAGAAACCCACACTCAACCCAGCCCAGGTTGAAAACTACCGGCCGGTCTCATTGCTTCCATTCATGTCTAAATTACTAGAGCGTGCCGTCTTCAGTCAGGTCTCACAGTTCCTCCAAGACAACAACCTGTTTGATCCATATCAATCTGACTATAGGCAAGGTCACTCTACTGAAACTGCTCTCCTGTCAGTTACTGATTCCCTACGGCTTGCCAGATCCACTGGTCAATCCTCAGTCCTTATACTGCTGGACCTGTCGGCTGCCTTTGACACGGTCAACCATCATATACTGTTCTCCAAACTCTTGGAGCTTGGCATCTCAGGATCTGTCCTCTCGTGTCCTACATCCTACCTCACAGGGAGATCATTCAAAGTATCTTGGCGAGGGGGCGTGTCCAGATCACATGGGCTGACAACAGGGGTGCCTCAGGGCTCAGTGCTCGGCCCTCTTCGCTTTTCCCTATACACCTCCTCACTCGGTGCAGTCATTAGCTCTCATGGTTTCTCCTACCACTGCTATGCAGATGACACTCAGCTTTTCCTTTCTTTCCCACCTGATGACACAACCGTCTCAATGCGAATATCAGCATGCCTTGCTGATATCTCTGCATGGATGAAGGATCGCCACCTTCAGCTAAATCTGTCCAAGACTGAGCTTATTGTCTTTCCAGCCAGTCCTTCTTTACCGCCACAGATAAGTGTGCAGCTTGACTCAATCACACTAGTGCCTACATCTTCTACCAGGAATCTTGGTGTCATAGTAGACAACCAGCTGACCTTTAAGGACCATGTTGCCTCGGTTTCCCGGTCTTGCCGATTTGCTCTCTACAACATCAGTAGGATCAGACCCTACCTGACTGAACACACGACCCAGCTCCTGGTCCAGGCTCTGGTCATTTCACGCATTGACTACTGCAACTCCTTACTGGCTGGCCTGCCTGCATGCTCAGTTAAACCTCTCCGTCTGATCCGCAGAGTCCGTATCCACTTTTAAGACCAAGCTAAAGACTCAGTTGTTTAAGGAGCATTTCCACATTTAGCTTAACTAAATGAGTTAGAAAGATTTGTCCAGCTTTTTGGCTCAACCAAGTACTGAAGAAGCTGTGTGCACTTAAGCCCAAGATGATATTGTGTGATGAAATCATGCACTTATGCCCAAGTTGATATTATGTGATGAAATCATGCACTTATGACCAAGTTGATATTGTGTGATGAAATCGTGATCCTGTATTTAAACAAAAAAAAAAAAAAAAAAAAATTATATGCACTGCACTAGCACTACATGACAGCACCTGGGTCCAACTGGACTCAAAAGCGGTCTGACTATCACTTAATTATGACGTCCCATCTTGTTTGAATTCATGCTTGTGTTGTTCTTACTCTCAAATGTAAGTCGCTTTGGATAAAAGCGTCTGCTTAATGACTGTAGAATAGAATAGAATAGAATAGAATAAAACCACTGACAAGCTTAAAACCAGGAAGCAGATCAGCAGAGGAAACATTTCTGGAGGATTGAGCAGCTTTTACAGAATTTAGCGAATAAATAGAGACAATGTTGGACTTTATCAAGAGTCCATAAATGATCTATAATCAGTCCAAACCCAGAATCCTGTGTGTTGTCACATGTGTTTATGTTCTATAAGATGATGAGAAAAGAAATACAGAAAACATCTGAAACTTTTAAAGAGGAAATTTATCTGAATGTGGAAATAATCCTGAATTTCAGTCCAGTTGAATGTGATGTTTTATTTGTCCAACAGGTTCTGGAAAGATGGAGACCAGAACAGATACAACATAGTGTTCAACAATTATCAAGGGAAATGGAAAACAGCACACTCCAGTGGTACCGCTAACTGGATCTGTGAGAAAAATTCTTCGGTCTCTCAGTGACATAATTGTCTTTGCAGTGATTAAATTGACAAATTTGACACCAAAAAAATATTAAGAAAAGTTTTCTTTGTTGTAAATTTCAGATGTTGTGTGTCACTCATAATCTACATATATCGTCCCTCTGTAGTCTAATATATAGACAGAGTAGTGAAGGTGGAAGTCATCCATACAACAACAACAACATATAAACTTTGTTCCACTCATTTATTGTAAAACAAGGAAAACTGCAGCCTCTCTTTACTTTGTTTACTTGCTTGATTTATGATGTTTTTCTTGCTAAATCTACAGTCAGTATCATCTTTAATTTATCTGGCACACATAAAGGGAGCAGCTGAAGATTTTAACAAGAAGAAAAATCCTCAATCTTAGTTGTTTTAATCTGGATTGTGTGAATAACTGCAGACTGATCAATGGAGGAGAACTTTCCTCTTTCTGATAAATGTAAACAGAAATGTGTTACGTTTCTTTTGCAAACAGCAGGATGTACTGGAGAATGACGTTAGTGGATGCTTCTATGGGCCACAACTAATGTCTACTTTTTACATGTAGTACAATTGTAAGGATTGTGTTTTTATACTGAGATGGAAAAAGTAAAGATACTGAGCTCTGGACAAATGACAATTTGTGTTCTACAATTTAACTAAACACTGAAAAACAACATATTATGTTGGATGATATAGAAAAAAAAGTTCAACTTGTCATCCAGGCACTAATATGTGGACATTTCTAAAAGTCCCCCAGTTACAAAAACAATCTTACTTTTTGTTAAATGTTTTTATTTCTTATCAGTATTTGATCCTTTTTACTCATTCTAGACATGTTGTGTATGTTGCATTGCTAAACCTGAAATTAAATCCTATATCTTAAGCCTCTACTTCTGCAACCTCACAGACCTTGCAGTGCTTGTTTAGCTTCTATCAGAACGTCAGTGGGATTCACTGTTTTCATGAACCCTGTGAAATGTGGACTGAAGGCATGACTGGTGAAACTTGCACTGAGATCTAAACAGCTTTCAAATAAATGTCTGTTTTCATGATTTATGATCTTTTTCAGTCAAATGAAACTTATTTTTTCAATGTGTGTGTCAGTTTCTACTTTAGGTTGTTAGACAGATTTTATTGTACTGGTTAATTATCCAAGGCCATGATTATGTTTCAGTGAGAAAACATTTTAGTAAAATTGCAAAGATGTTTGATTAATTAGAAATACATGAATAAAACTTATTTCTTGAAACTGTTTAACTGCACTTCAGATGTTTCTGAATGCGACAGCAAGCAGCTCAAACGTTGCTGATTATTCTTTTAAAGAAGTGAAAACACAAGTGTGAACATCATGTTTTTTTGTCAGGAAAACAGTTTCATGCTTCTCGTGTAAAATTCTAATCAAACTGAAACGTGAAAGAAGCCTCTGATCATTATTTCACAATGTAAATATCCACTGCTGTTCAACTAAAAACTAAACATTCTGGGTTTGTTTTTATCTGTACAGTCGCATTTATGAAGCAAACTCATTGTTAAAATTCATGGTTTGGAGAAGAAGCAAATGCAGGACAGAGCAGACAGGTGGAAGCCAGATGAAGGTGCAGGGAGCTTTAATACACAAAACCAAAGATGCTGACAAAGCAGCACAAAACCCGACCTCATGAACTTCTCCAAAGATCTGATGCTCTGACTTTTCAAAAGATGTGACAATTTGTTCTGTGTTAAAATATCTCTGATTAACAAAACTGATCATTTTCCATAATTCAAACACATTATTTTGATTGTCTGCTGGTAAATAGTGAGGGGTGCCAGTCAAAACCTGAACCTGGCAAATTTAAACCTCAATATTACAACCAGCTCTGATTCACTACAAACAATTTGATACCATAAGTAGAACATCATCCCTACAAACTGGGACTAAAGAACACAACTAAGCCAGCAGCAAACAGACAGCACACATACACGCAATAATCAGTAGAAAAATGTGTTTATAAATCCAGATATTCAGGATGAAAGTGAAGCTATATGAAGTGTCCTGATTAACTCCTCCCCCGATTCAATGTTTCAGGCTTTTGAAGTAGAAAGTTCTAGTGGTAGAAACTTTCTGCAACTGTGCTGAAGGAATTCTGCAGTGAAAGAGAAGTTTAGTGTTTATGTCCAAATTTTAAAAGCTGTTAGACCAGGATCTAAAGTTCTGGTCCTTGAGAGCCACTGTCCTGCAGGTTTTAGATGTTTCCCTGCTTCAACACAGCCGACTTAAACTAATGGCTCATTGTGTAGAACTTGACAAGATGTTGGATCCATTTAATTTGAGTCAAGTGTGTTGGAGGGGGGGTGGAGAAAGTTAAAGTTAATGTAACATTTATTGTTGTGTTTTTTTTTTTTTTTTGTTTTGTTTTTTTTTTATCATTTTTAACACAACCAAGACTTGTGTTCATAATTACATCATCTGCAACATTGTCTTAGGTGCTTTCTGAGAAGAAAGCCATTTTATTTGGTTATAAACAAAGAACCACACTTAGTGTTTATTTGTGTTATACACAGTGCTGTATGGAAACTTCAGATTTATTCAAATAAAATTATTATTTAAACCTAGTTTATTTACCATTTCCATGTTTGCTTTACTGTATTGGGCTACATTCTTTCTGCAGGAATGCAGCAGCATAGATTTTGCCTGTTAAGTCAAATTGTTGAGGGGAAACTATATCTGATGGGTTTCTGCTGGTTTATCTTCAGTCCAGCAGTAGCTTCTCTGGGTTTCATCCCTCTAACCAAAATTTATGTTAATTATAGGAGGGGGAAAGGCATTCTGATGGCTGAGGCTCACCTGTCAGATACGTTTCCCCTTTGTTTAAAGGGTAAGGAAATTCCCACATCTATCAGAGTGTTTCTACTGACTTGTTTTCAGTCCAGTTCCAGAGAGGGTGGATGCTTTTTAGGCACTATATGTGAATACATAAACATGAATGTATGACATAGTCTGTGTACATGTTATTGTGGAAAACCCTTAAGCACTACAAGAAAATTAGAATTATTTTGAAGGTGATGCAATGAATTTATTTTTTTATTTAAAATTATACAGATGGCAACATGAACAATCAAATCTAAATCAGAATAGTATGATGAGCACTTTTTGCCTTTGACTGTACAACAAATGCCCTAAGTAAACGTTCATATAGTTTTTTTCCAAAGGTGCTTAACAAGTTGGCCAAAGGAAGTTGGAGGACCTTCCATGTGGATTAAAGCTGTCTTACTGGCTTCTGTAGCTTTGTTCAATCTAAATCTTGTTCTATGACGCTAAGATCTGGGCTGTGTGTTCAGTGTCATCATGAACATAATTATATAGAGTAGGCTAATTCTGTGTAGATTCTCAGTCATCCAGGCAATAAATGTGTTGATCTTGAAGCTTATTAACATAAGCTGGACTTTTAGTTTGAGATGTTTCACCACTCATCCAAGTGGCTTCTTCAGTCTACAAAACACTGGCTAGAAACAAAACAGATATACCTTCAGACTCATATCACCACGGACTGTGTTTATGCATTTTTGTTGTTTTTTAAGCTAAAATTCTGGTCCTCGAGGGCCACTCTCCTGCAGGTTTTAGATGTTTCCCTGCTTCAACACAGCAGACTTAAACCAATGGCTCATTGTGTAGAACTTGACAAGATGTTGGATCCATTTAATTTGAGTCAGGTGTGTTGGAGCAGGGAAACATCTAAAACCTGCAGGACAGTGGCCCTGAGGACCAAAGTTTGAGATCCCTGGGTTAGACTTTTTTACCCATCATCCTGGCCACTCACAGATGGCTTCTGGAAAAACTTCTCCAGGATAAAAATACATGGTAGGAGTTCCAGAGGTGAGAATGAGCCGACAAACTACACACTAACAATCACACTGCTAGTAACAGGCAAGGTAACGGGGACATAGATGGACTAAATCACTTCCTGCTGTGTGATATCTTGTGTGGTACATCATGAGGTTTAAATGTGTCAGGATTTTTATTTGTAAAGATGTTTAATTCTTGTCACTTTTTAACCTTCATCTACATGTAACACGGGGAGATGCGGCCCGGATCGTGACTAAGGGCGGAACCACAAGAGCCCACTGGTAGACCAACACAATTCCCAAAGAATGGTCTAGGGCTCCCTATTACGGAGTACGCAAGTTGGATCTGGCCATTAATTTATAGAAACAAGACAGTGTAGAAAAAAATAATCTCTTTATTAAACAATGTATAAAACACAACACAATAAAACACGTTAAGTAATCTGGGTGTTAACACAAAATCCACTGCAACCAAAACCAAAACAAACCAAGAGTTAGTAAATTAATAGCAAAACAAAACCAACAAATCCCCAAATTACCAAACCCTTAAAACAAAACAACAAAATAATGTAAAGGGCGTGGACCCTGGATTAGGACATAGGATAGGTGGGACAGTCAACTAAGGTGCGCAAAACCCACTACTACGGGCACCGTCACATAATTTGAGCACCATAGACTAACGAGAGCACTAGAGAGAGCACTAAACAAAGCACTACAGAGAGCACTACAGAGAGCACTACAGAGAGCACTAGAGAGAGCACTAAACAAAGCACTACAGAGAGCACTACAGAGAGCACTAGAGAGAGCACTAGAGAGAGCACTAAAGAGAGCACTAAAGAGAGCACTAAAGAGAGAGCACAGCAAGGAGCAGAGGCAATCTGTTTTGCAGGGAGAACACACAGTTAGCCACAATGTATGCTAACCAAGAAGCCAACTAGTCTCATCCATACCTCCTTCCCGAGCAACGTAGCTCTACTCCAACGCCACTCCAGATATACCAGCAGCTCTGTCTAGTGTGAAAGAATACACGTTAGCCTGGTGTATACATAATATGCATCCTACAGCGTCATACCAGCCTTTACCTTCGCCAGCAAGCTAGGAGAAAATCCACGGCCCAACCAATAAACCCAGACGACCCAGCTCCATCAAACCACGGCAACCAGCTCGTGGCGACACGCTGCACCGCCGCCAACACGCCCAAAGGTAGAGAGAGGAAGACATTCTAGCTACCACACCTGTTTATACTCTCCCTGATGAGCCTACGCGGAGAAACGGAAGCAGTACGGCCCGTGATGCCTTCATGACCTGCATAGGGTCGGAAAACACACCGCCATCATTACCGTGGTGTAAAATCACCCGGTTACATACATACTATGTGTAGTTGCTCATGCTGCACAACTTAGCTTTAAGCTAAATCAATGTGTTTCATGTTTTCTGCAAAGTGTGGATTAGCGGGATATTGACACTTCTAATGGTAATGCATCTTGATTATTTGATTATGTAATCTATTAAATGGGTAAAGCATCCTAAAACTTGTTTTTTGAGCTGTAAACAACATAGTATTACATTATTGTGATGGAAACCACCTATACTGTTGTTAAGATTTCAGCTCAAATCGTAGCAGCAGCAACTTCCAGCAGCTGCCACAGCCACCGTGAACTGGAACAGCTTTCCAGAGTCTACCGGACGGCTCAAACTGATGCAGTTCAGAACCAACTTCTTCCAAGAAAAGTTTTATATACAATAAAAAATGCAATGACAGAATTTAACTTCACAAGAGGCAGGACAAGGCAGCTTGTTTGTATAGCAAATTTCATGTACAGGACAACTCAAAGTGCTTTATTTTAAACATTAAACGCATTACAGATATTAAGAAATATTAAAAGGCAGCAACACATAGTAAGAATCACAATAAAATCATAAATTACATTAAAACGATTAAAAGCAAGATAAATTAAAAAGTTACTGTGCAGATTTCATGCATAGGTGCATGAGAAAAGAAATGTTTGGTGAAACTTTCATCTCCACTGGCAGTTTGTTTGCAGCAAAATGGGCTAAATGCTGCTTCTCCATGTTTGGTCTGGATTCTGGTCTGGACTAGTTGACCAGAAACTTTAGATCTAAGAGCTCTGCTAGGTTTATATTCTCTGAACATATCACAGAACATATCACAATTAACAGATTAGATCAATTCACCCCACAAGTTGACTGTGTTGGATTCCTTATTTTACTAGCTAACACAGGAATCCTACTGAGTCCAGGCTTGATTTCAGAACAGCTGTCAGTAGTAGAAAAACTACAGCAAGGACCCTGAACACATCATGGCATGTTATCTTTGTTGTAAATTTTGTTGCTGCTCCATAAACCTCCTGCACATCCTCCCGTGCCCTGCTCGGCCAGGACAGATGATCTAAGAGGAGGATGAGGAGGGGGATCCATGTGTTTCTTGATAGATGGTGGTCCGGGATAGAGACATCCTTTGAAGACCTTGGGTGATGTGGAGCAGACGGTCTGGTGAGCGGGGAAAGCTGGGTGTTGATCGCCTCTGTGCTGTGTCCTTTGCTATCTGTACACTAATGTTTGGGTTTGCCGTCCCAACAGCATGACGCAAGTTTGCACCTAGTAATTTGCACCCAGTTAGATTTGGATGCACACCATCAGGTCCGAGTCGCTCCTTACAGTTCCAAAAGATATTGAAGTTATCACTGAACTTTATCCGATAGGAGGATACATGCGTTTGATAACCATGTGTTCAGGCCAAGAAGTCTACTGAAAAGTTCAATTCCTTTACCTGCTGTAGGAATGGGTCCTGAAATGTGAACATGGTGCTCCAAACTGACACAGTCTCTCCAACTGCAGAGAAAAGTCTTTCTTCAGGATCTCGTAGCCAGTTTTCCTCCTCAGAATATCAAAAGACCCTGTGTGGACAATAATCTTCATACAATCTGGATATGAAGACAGAATGGTCGGCAAGATCTCTATCAGTTACCTGACTGATGGATCAGAAAATTTTAGATTTTCTGTCTTTCTGTCTTTTCTTACATGGTGTGTTATAGAGTCCCCAGTCAGAATTGTGTTTATTTGTTTTTGTGTGGAGGCACCCATAGCTTCTCTAGTCCTCCTGTTTGTGGAATTCTGTCCTGTCCTCCTGGTTTGGTTAGCTCTTGGCTGAGTTTTAGGGCTTTTTGTATCGATCCTTGCATTACAATTATCATTCATTTTAATATGAGCAAACATATCATATTTATTATGCAGTGAGACTTCAGGTGGTGGAGTGAGTGCTAAAGCTTTAAATTTCCTGTTGGATTTACCTCTGCGACGAACAACATCAGACCAGGTTCTGGCAGGGGTTGATGACTTTGGTCTGGCACCAACACTGTTCCAGTAGGAGAGATCAGTCTGACCATCTGATTTGGGATTTTTCCCAACTATTCCAGTGTCATTTGAATACATCCAAGGAAGTGTATCAGCCAGGTCTGTAGCGGGAGGCTCCACATCCGACATGCCTTCGAGTATGAAGATTTGACTTAATTCATTTGACAACTCAGTAGCTTGTACAGAAGTTACAACAGAGTCAATAAATTCTTCATTCACATGAATGCGTTGCAGTGTTTCAATCCTCTTCTCAAGCTGTGTTATCCTCCAAGAAATTTGCTCACACTCAGTGCAGCTCACTGATACTGCAGGGTTAGGAGACATTATTCCACTAGTTCTCTGATGATAATCAACTAAATTTATTTAAAAAAAATTATTGTTCCAGTGATTTTTAAGTGACCCAGATTCCCTGTTCCTAAATTTCTTGCCAGTTAAGATAAGAAAAAAGAAATAAAATGCAAACAGAAGGGATTCAGATTCAATATTCAAAGTGTTTATTGTCATTTGACCAGTAAGGAAACAGGTTTCCCTGAACCATGAAATTCTTACTTTGCTGTCCACACTGAAGGTCATAAAAGATGATAAAATAAAATAAAATAAAGAAAATTTAATAAAATAGATAGAAGATAAATACTCTGAGTAAATAATCTATGTACATAAATGTGCAGTGTGCTACGTAAACTGTTGTGCCACATTTAACAATGAATGATTAGCTGTGCAAAGTCTTTTCATGAGATGGACGATAAGAAGCATGTGTAAAATCTATTATAAATAATAAGACACATAAAATAGTAAACAATATTGCAGTTACTGTGCTTGACAATATAAAGTCAGTGTGCAGGGTACAGGCTGTTGTTACAGACTCCTATTAGCTGTTAAGGAGTCTGATGAAAGAAAGAACGAGTATCTGAGTCTGGTTGTCCTGCATTTCAGACTCCTGTATCTCCTGCCTGAGGGAAGGAGAGTGAACAGTCCATGTTGGGGGTGGGCGGCATCTTTGATGATGGAGGCAGCTCTCCTGTGGACTCTGTGCTGGTAGATACTCTGCAGAGAGGGCAGTGGAGTCCTGGTGATCTTGGATGCAGTCTTCACCACTCTCTGCAGGCGTTTGCAGTCTGTGACAGATAGAGCTGCCGTACCACATGGTGATGCAGCTGATCAGGGTAAACTCAACAATCCAGCTGTAGAAGTTTCTAAGGATCTTTGGTGACATGCCGGACATCCTCAGCCTCCTCAGGAAGTACAGCCGCTGCTGAGCTCTGTTCACCAGCTTTGTGGTGTTGAGTGTCCAAGTGAGGTCCTCGCTGATGTTTATATTTAAAGCTGCTCACCATCTCCCTTTCCAGCCCGCAGATAAGCAGTGGCTGGTGAGGGTTCCTCTCCTTCCTCATGTCCACCATCATCTTCTTGGTCTTGTCCGTGTTGAGGGTGAGGTTGTTGTTCTCACAACATGACACCAAAGAGGCCACCTCCCTCCTCTAGGCTGCTTCTTCCCTGCCAGTGATATGTCCTATCACAGCGGTGTCATCTGCAAACTTCAGGATGGTGTTGTCCTTGTGGGAGGCCACACAGTCATGGGTGAACAGGGTGTAGAGCAGAGGTCACTAACAAGCGGCCCGCGGTCCGGATCCAGACCCAGAACCTGCCCCACATGGACCCGGAGTTAAAATATAAAATCTGATTCTTTACGGTTGTGGTCAGGAAACATCCAGACCAATTGCATATGCGGCAAGCCACCCCACGTGATGCTCTCAGCCAATCAGTGTGTGAGGCTGTGCCAGAGAAAAGCAACAGAGATAATAAATCTGCCTGTTATCAGCGACTTTGAGTTGGTTTTTCTGTTAAGTTTCTTGCAAATATCGTCAGTTGTGTCTTTTTGGGCTTGTTTTTTTCTGAGCATAGCGGCTTATTTGGGCTTGTCCTGCTTCTGTTATGAAGCCACCCTGATTCTCTCACAGCTGTCCACAATAGTGGATATTATGTTAGAAGAGTCCAGACTGTAAGAGGGGTGGTCTAGGTTACAATTTCTCATTGCCATCAGAATGTGTACCTGCACTATAATGATCTCAGACTTAAATACAGGTTTTCAAGACTTCACTTATCTTCTAAGACGTACACGCAGACACAGATTCTAATGGGTCACAGATTTTGGTGTAACACCAGCATGACCATAGTCACATGTACATTCAACTTCACTACACAGAGCAACAGTGACAATGCCCGCAAATAAATAGGAGTTGTGTAAAATTTATACAATAAAGAGTTTAAAAGAGACTGTATTGGAGGGCTCATCATGCAGCCCCTCAAAAAACTTATCTGTGAGGCACAAATCAGTTTCACTGTTATAACAACATGAGGAGGAGAAAGTTTTTAATTGTTGTAGGTCTTACCCCAGGTCTTCTTGATACAAGTCATGTATGTCTTATTTTCAATAAAGTTCAATTTATTTAGTGTTTTCATTGTACGTACAGACAATATATATATATACATATATTTGTTGAAATGTCCTTAAAACAAGTCAAAATGATGCTCAGTAGTGTGTGTGGCCTCCACGTGTCTGTAGGACCTCCATACAACGCCTGGGCATGCTCCTGATGAGGTGGCGGGTGGTCTCCTGAGGGATCTCCTCCCAGACCTGGACTAAAGCATCAGCCAACTCCTGGACAGACTGTAGTGCAACGAGGTGTCGGTGGATGGAGAAAGACATGATGTCTCAGATGTGCTGAATTGGATTCAGGTCTGGTGAACGGGCGGGCCAGTCAATAGCACCAATGCCTTCGTCTTGCAGGAACTGCTGACACACTCCAGCAATATGAGGTCTAGCATTGTCTTGCATTAGGAGGAACCCAGGGCCAACCGTACCAGCATATGGTCTCACAAGGGTCTAAGGATCTCATCTCGGTACCTAATGGCAGTCAGGCTACCTCTGGCGAGCACATGGAGGGCTGTGCGGCCTCCCAAAGAAATGCCACCCCACACCATTACTGACCCACTGCCAAACTGGTCATAATGGAGGATGTTGCAGGCAGCAGAATGTTCTCCACGGAGTCTCCAGACTCTGCCACGTCTGTCACATGTGCTCAGTGTGAACCTGCTTTCATCTGTGAAGAGCACAGGGTGCCAGTGGCAAATTTGCCAATCTCGGTGGTCTCTGGCTAATGCTAAACATCCTGCACGGTGTTGGGCTGTAAGCGCAACCCCCACCTGTGGACGTCGGACCCTCATACCACCCTCATGGAGTCTGTTTCTGACCGTTTGAGCAGACACATGCACATTTGTGGCCTGTGTTACAACCCAGAGTAGGGGTATGATTGGGCGTAACAAAAAAAGATAACATTGGGACAGGTGTAAAATTATAATCAGCTCATTTTATTGGCACAGCAGTGAAACGCCGAATACAACCTGTAAAAGAAATAACCAAGTGTTGGGGTTAGAGAAACTGCTGAAATAAATACAAAGGAATGAACAAAACCCTGTATAAAACCCACCGAGTGAAACCAAAAGAATGTACAGAACTCGGTGTGAAAACCAAACAAAAGCAGCAGTTCCATAAACTAATGTGACTGTCGTCACCAACAAAATACTAAACTAGCCCAACACCAAACTAAACAAAAGATAACCACAATGGCAGAACACAAAGGTGTAGCAAGGTTGAACTAAAACTGAGTGTAAAACAAAAAGGTAAGTCCAGACTAAAAGGACTGTTCTACCGTCCCCCACTGGGAACACACAAGCAGCCAGGATTTGTCCTGCTGCACTCACTCGAACAGTCCAACACCAAACAGACAACCAACATAGCACAGCAGACACCCAGTAAACCATGCTACCCATTTCCTGCCAAACTCAGAGCCGAGGCCACCTGCGCTGACCAGCCTCGCTCTTACAACCTGAACACACACAGTGAATAAAGTGAGGGGAAGCGGCCTGTGCCATTCCGGCTTCCCCTCCCGACTGAACTCTGCAGCAGCCTTTTCAATGTTTGCTTCTACTAAGCTGCAGCCTGATTGACTGTTCGTTCAGCCAATCAGAGGGGAGGAGACTGGGGTGTGTTGGAATCCAGCCAATCCAGACAGAGCTCTGACTCAGGCAATCAGCGGCAGAATGAGCCGCAGCTGCCAGCTCATGTTGCAGGGCTCTGGCAGTGCTCCTCCTGTTCCTTCTTGCACAAAGGCGGAGGTGGTGGTCCTGCTGCTGGGTTGTTGCCCTCCTACAGCCTCCTCCATGTATCCTGATGTACTGGCCTGTCTCCTGGTAGCGCCTCCATGCTCTGGACACTACGTTGACAAACACAGCAAACCTTCTTGCCACAGCTCGCATTGATGTACCATCCTGGATGAGCTGCACTACCTGAGCCACTTGTGTGGGTTGTAGACTCCGTCTCATGCTCCCACTAGAGTGAAAGCACTGCCAGCATTCAAAAGTGATCAAAACATCAGCCAGAAAGCATAGGGACTGAGATATAATCTGTGGTCACCACCTGCAGAACCACTCCTTTATTGGGGATGTCTTAATAAATGCCTATAATTTTTACCTGTTATCTATTCCATTTGCACAACAGCATTTGAAATTGATTATTAATCAGTGTTGCTTTCTTAGTGGACAGTTTGATTTCACAGAAGTGTGATTGACTTGAAGTTACACTGTGTCGTTTAAGTTTTCCCTTTATTTATTTAGTTTTTGAGCAGTATATATATATATATATATATATATATATGCGTGTGTAGAAATTATGATCTCCCACATCTTGGCTCCAAAATTTTTTCTCTAACTGGACCTCTTTAAATTTTAGTTGAATACCACTGGTGTAGAGGATGGGACTGAGGACACACCCACTGTGGTGTGCCAGTGTTAGTGATGATGCTGGCTGAAGTCCTGTTCCCAATCCTGACAGACTGAGGGGCCATCCCCACGACGCCGGATTGCAGCAAAACCACAAAAGTATTGTAGCAAAGCACCCTCTTATTCCCACGAAGCCAGTGATTAACCTCCATGAAACCGACCATGTCTTAAGCCAGGTACCAAAGTGGATAGGTTTGAGTCCTCTGCCGTCTGGAGTACTGTGCAGACAGTGAAGCCGCACAACTACAGGATATGACGTCAATGTGACAAACACGTGCCGATTCCCAATCCACCCTTTCTCAGGTTTTTTATCCTTTGTAGTCAAGCATTTTTTGAAGAAGCTCAATTTCTTCATTAGTCCAAAGAAATGTTTCTCTTTTGCCTTTGAATGCTGAGCTGTAGTCAGTAAAGAGCATCCTGATGTAGGAGTCTTTACTCTCCAGGTGTGAGAGGGAGATGTGCAGGGCTGCAGCACCAGCGTCTGAGGTGGACCTGTTGGACCTGTAGGCATACTGCAGGGGGTCCAGTGTGTCTGGTAAGAATCTCTGAATGTAGGTCAGCACCACTCTCTAGAAGCACTTCATAATGATTGGAGTGAGTGCTACTGGCCTGTATTCATTCAGACAGCTTTTTGGGGAGGGGTACAATAGTAGTGGTCTTAAAGCAAGATGGAACAGTTCTCCTGAGGTTGAATATGGAGGTGAGAATGTCTGCCAGCTCGTTGGCACATGCTCTGAGGGCTCATCCAGGGATGTTGTCTGGCCCTGCCGCTTTGTGAGGGTTGATCATCCTCAGAGCTTTGTTAACCTGGGCTGATAAGACGACTGGTGAGGTGGAGGGGTGTGTTGCTGTCCAGGTGTCTGAGAGCCTCCTCTCTGTGTGGGGGGTGGAGGTCTCAAACTGTGTGTAAAATGTGTTGAGGTCATCAGGCAGACTGTCTGTGGTGCTGGTGGTGGTGAGAAGGGAGAGCAAAGCAGGAAGTTAATGTTTTCATTAATCGTCATTCAACAATGAACAAGTAGAACAAACTGTCGGTGGAGATTAAACTCTCACCAAATGTAGACTCTTTTAAATCCAGGTTCAAAACATTTTATGTGCTTATGCATGAAATCTGTTCTGTATCTTTTAATTTTTCTAGACTGCTGCTTGCATTTGTTTAAATTTAGTTATATGTTTTATATTTCATCATGATTTTTTAATTATGTCTTAATATGATTTTAAATGTTTCTGCATTGTCTACTGTCAAGTACACTGAATTGCATTCATATGTGCAACACAAATAAAATTGACTTGCCCTGTCTGGGCCTCAAGAAGGGGAAGTCAGCAGTTCATTCAAACCATTTCCTGTGTCAGAAGCTCTTCCTTCAACTATTAAAACTATAAACCAGTAACATATATAGATTTCTAGATGCATCGTGTTGCTGCTGAATAAAGTGTAATTTGTGCATTTCTCCATTCACAATATATGAAATTTACAAGCAAACTTTTGTATTTATACAGACCCAGTTAGGAGTTTGGACAAACCAACTGTTTCACAGTGAATACTGATGCATAAGTATTTTTATAAATGACACCGTGGTCTGTACTGTCACTTCCTCAAAGTTCACACTGAAAGCTGCACAACACCAAAAGAAAAGAACAGACACTGAAGTCAGATCAGTTATTTGTCAGCAAGATGTCTGCTGAACTTCACCCTGAGCCAGATCTGAGAGTGAAAAACAGGACAAGGACCCATGAAGATGAAGGAGGCAGAGAACAAAGACAGGTGGAGATGTTAGACGATGGAGAGCAGCACTCTGATCTCAGCTTACAAAGACCCGGTAAGCAGGAAATATTAAAAATAGCTAAACATGAAGTTAAAAAACAATATTGTACCCATTTGTGAAGTTAAACACTTAAACTTCTCAGTTGAACTCCATAATTTATCATCCGTTTTAGTTCCTGTAACTTCAGCCCAAACACAGCTTAACTTATATGAATCATAATCATTTCAAATATTCATTATTCAGCTCAGTGTAGAAAAAACACAATCTCAGAAAAATCCCTTAAAAAAGAGATAATGGTTTCTCTGTGTGTTTGGATTCTGTAGAAAACAACGACCAGAAGAACCTTCAAGCTGTGAATAGAAGCCATGTTACAGTTTTCAAGGTTTTCCTGGGAGTGATGTATCATCTGATTCTGGCTGGAGTCATAATACGCTGTGAGGACTTGTATTTTTATACACTGAATGTACAGATGGAAATATTTTGAATGACCCCAGAGTCTCTCACCAGTCATGCACAAAGCAAAAGGCTGTATTGTTTCCGTCTTCTGTGACGATAAACTGAATAATCACAACACCACGTCGATCTCAGTAGTCTCCGTTTATTATTCCTCTATTTCCGGTGTCCCGTTCCCAAGTCTCGCGGGATCTTCTACTATTAGTCAGAACAGTATAGAACATGCAGCTAGAGCACCATCTAGCGGACAATGTGAGTTTAATACAGCATGTTACATTTCCCTTCTTTTTTTTTTTTTTTTTTTTTCAAGCTTAAATGTATTGTCAATGAAGTAGCGGTACATCCTTGCATGCTGGATGACATATCAGCTAACAGAACATGGTATACCTAGTGAATTTCAGTAAAACAGGAACAGTTGAATCTCAAATATCACAATCTTTGAGTAAGTACACCTTTCCAACAACACCAAAAATCTTTTTTTTTTTTTCATTCACAGAGCATCTTTATAGAAAACAATTCTGCCATTTTCAAACAAATTTTTTTTTTTTTTTTGTATGTATATATAGGGCAGCGATCCGCCTACACCCTTTAACAATGGCTACAGGTCAAGGACCTGCCTTGGCTTGACAACACGACCTGATCGAGTTGTGTAGCTGTTTGGTGTAGTGCTCGAATCTGGCAGTTCTGCAGATTCAGGGTGTGTAGCTGGGGTGATGTTAGAGGTGGGTTCCGGCGGTCTGATGTTCGCATCTGCTGCGTCATCGCTTCTGCTCTCCCTGAGGTGCCGCCGGTTACGTCGGTAAGTCTGACCTGAGCTGGTGGTGATGTGGTAGCTCCTGGCGGTGTTTGCAGAGCGTGTGATAGTAGCTGGTTTCCAGGAACCATCCTGCTGGCGGAAACGGACAGGCGTGCCTGGAAGTAGATGAGGTAAAGGTCTGGCCGTTCTGTTGAAGTAGGTCTGCTGGCGTTGCTGGCATTTTTCTCTCCTCTCGCGCACGGTTTGTTGACATATGATTTGTGGCTGTAGGTGTTTGGCTGTTGCAGGAAGGATGGAGCGAAGCCTCCGGCTCATGAGCAGCTGTGCAGGGGATTTCAGGTTGTCTACTGGGGTATTTCGATACTCTAGCAGACTCAGGTAGGGGTCCTTTTGTTCGGCTTTGGCTTTATCCAATATGCGCTTGGCTGTCTGGACAGTTTTCTCTGCAAGGCCGTTGCTCTGTGGGTAATGGGGGCTACTAGTGATGTGAGTGAAACCCCATGTCTCTGCAAAGAGCTGAAACTCGCCTGAGCTGTAGCATGCTCCATTGTCACTAATCACCGTCTCAGCAATGCCATGTCTGGCCATGGTGGACTTGAGTTTGGAAATCACAGCTGCTGCAGTACAGCTGTAAAGTCTCTCCAACTCAAAGAATCTGCTGTAGTAATCCACGATGACTATGTAGTCTCTGGAGTTCCAGGTAAATAGGTCAGTGCCTATTACTTGCCATGGTCTTTCTGGTATGGGATGTGACAGCAGGGGCTCTTTAGGATTTGCACTGAGCCTCTCCTGACATATGCTGCAGGCTCCTACTGCTGCCTCGATCTGCTTACCCATACCAGGCCAAAATAGGAGGTCTCTGGCTCTGTTTTTGCTTTTTTCAACACCCATGTGGCTGGAGTGGATACGTTCTATCATGTTCTCTCTGAGCTTACGGGGAACGATGATTTTCTCACCCTTGAACATGATGCCATCAATATCCGAGATCTCATCCCGATAATTCCAGAACTCCTGGATGATGGGTGGGCACTGTGATCTTGTGTTGGGCCAGCCATCTAATGTGACTTTTCTCAGGGTGATGAATTGTGGATCTTGACATGTTGTGTCCCTGATTTCTGTCAGTCTCTGATCACTAACGGGAACGTTGCTGATGACTGTATGCACACGATCCTCCATCCCTTCACATAGAGCTTTATCAGAGTACTCTATAGATTTCAGTGATAGTGTATCAGCTACTGGAATGTCCTTTCCAGGCCGGTGGATGATACTGATGTCGTACCTCTGTAATTGTAATATCATCCTTTGTAGCCGTGGTGGTGCCGCTGCTAGTGGTTTTTTTAGTATTGACTCCAGCGGCTTGTGGTCTGATTCCACAGTCACTTGTCGGCCATACATGTAGTCATGGAAACGCTTACACCCAAAAAGTACAGCATATAGCTCCTTTTCTATCTGAGCATAGTTCTGTTCGGTATTGGAGAGTGACTTAGATGCGTAGGCAACTGGTTTGCCATCTTGCAGCATGACTGCCCCGAGGCCACTTTTAGAAGCATCCACCTGAAGTCGCAGCTCCTTCTGGGGGTCGAAATAGGTGAGAACTGGGCCTGGCTGACGGGTTACGAGCTCTTTCATCTGTTGGAAGGATCTGTCGTGGTTGGCGTCCCACACAAAAACGCTGTCGTGTTTTAGCAACTGTCGTAGAGGTGCGTTGATCTCTGACAGGTGGGGAGCAAACCTTGCTAGGTAATTAACCATTCCCAGCACAGTTTCCAGCTCAGCCTTGTTCTGCGGTGGCCGCATCTCTTGGACAGCCTTCACTTTGTTTGGGTCTGGCTTTAACCCCTCCTGCGACAGTATGTGACCAAAGTAACTGACTTCTGTTACGCAGATAATGCACTTTTCGGGGTTTAGCCTTACACCTCTCTCTCTGCTGCGTTGTAGCATGGCTCTCAGGTTACGGTCGTGGTCCTGTTTGGTCTTTCCGAAGACCAGTACATCATCAACGATGGCTGCCACACCGTTGAGGCCTTCATAGGTCTCATCCACACGACGCTGGAACTCATCCTGAGCCGAGATAATGCCAAATGGTAGTCTGAGGAACCGGTACCTACCAAACGTTGTATTAAATGTTGTTAACATTGATGATTCGTGACTCAGTTTAATGGCCAAATAGCCTGACCTAGCATCTAGGACGCTAAAGTATTTTGCTCCAGCAAGCTTTGTGGTGACATCCTCCAAAGTGGGTAAGGGGTAGTGGGGTCTCTGGATGGCTTTATTGAGGGGTCTGGGGTCTAAACACACTCTAAGCCTGCCTGTTTTTGGCTTTTCTATGACGACAAGCGCGTTTACCCAGTCTGTGGGTTCTGTGACCTTACATATGATGTTGTCCCTCTCCATGTTGTCGAGCTCATCTTTAAGTTTTTCTCGCAGAGCAATAGGGATTCTGCGTGGTGGGCAGACCGTGGGGGGTATGTCTGGATCGACAGTGAAGTGACATTTGCCTGGAAATTCTCCTATGCCCTGAAACACATCAGCGTACTCCTCTAGTATGCTCTGAGAGTCATTGTGCATTTTGCCTCCTTCTTCGGTCACAGCCATTACAATCTTTATCAGGTTCAGGTCACGGCAAGCTTTCATCGCCAAAACGGGCGGGGCACTTGTATTAATAACATGGAAGTCCAATGTTAATATGTTGGTTTTGTGTTTGCATTTTAATTTGCATTTGCCGTTGACACTGAGTGCATGTCCTCCGTAGTCTGTAAGCTTGCGTATTGCTGGCTTGAGTGTCACATCCTGGAAAAGTGTCTGAAAGATGTTAACTGGAATCGTGTTTACCTGTGCGCCAGTGTCTACTTTAAATCTCACTTTCTGTGGAGGAGAGCCTAGCTCTATATCTGCATATGCTTGCTCATTATTTTCGCCTTCGTTCTCAATTGTGATGCTGTCAATGTACAGGCAACTCTGTTCATCATCTGTGTCCTTTTCGACAGTCTCCGTGTTCTCTCTAACAGTGTGGACCGACTGGCGATGGGGACCTGACTGTGAGGCTGGTTTTGATTTACATGCTCTGGCAAAGTGGTTCATCTTTTTGCATTTCATGCACTGTTTCCCCTTTGCTGGACAGACATCTTTGGCATTGTGTTGCCCTCCACAATAACTGCATGTCTTACGTACTGCAGTAGCATGTTCCTTGTGTTTATTAAGTCTCTGTTGCTTATCTGGCCAATGTGGCTTTCTACCGATGGCATGAATGGACTCCTGGTCTCTGGCATGACTCATCCTGTTCAACTGCTGCTTTGCTAGCTCATGGGACCTTGCTATATCTATAGCTTTATCCAGTGTGAGCTCTGCGCCTTGACTGAGAAGTTTCTCACGAACATGAGGTGAATTCGTAGCAAATACAATGCGATCCCTCACCATTTCATCACTGTTTGGATAATTGCAATCCTTAATAAGCAGTTTTAACTCAGTCACAAACTGATCAAATGATTCATCCTCACCCTGCATCTTCTCATGAAACTTGTATCTTGCATAAATGGGGTTTGCTTTGGGCGTGATGTAATCTGTGTACTTATCGTAGTACGTTTTGAGTTTCTTGGCCTCATCTGCCGCGAGCGTCCACGTGTTATATACATCTCGTCCCTTTTCTCCAATCCACAAAAGGAGATAGCTGCATTTATCCGCTTCTTCTTTCTCTCGCAGGGGACCGGTAAACATCAGCTCCGCGTGCTGTTTGAAGCGCCGCCATGCCTCGGGCAAGTTGGTGGAATCCCAGTCCATCCGTGGAGCAGGAACACCGTATGCATCCATTTCTTCTGATGACGGGTCGGCGTAACGTCCGCCGCTTCTGACACCATGTATTGTTTCCGTCTTCTGTGACGATAAACTGAATAATCACAACACCACGTCGATCTCAGTAGTCTCCGTTTGTTATTCCTCTATTTCCGGTGTCCCGTTCCCAAGTCTCGCGGGATCTTCTACTATTAGTCAGAACAGTATAGAACATGCAGCTAGAGCACCATCTAGCGGACAATGTGAGTTTAATATAGCATGTTACAAAGGCGACCACCAGATGTTACAAAGATGGTAAGGAAAGCACGGACAGTTAAATCCAAATGTATGATAGTGATTTTTCTTTCTTCACAAGATTAAAATGAAATTATGGCTATTTAGAATGAGTATTTGAAAATTTTCAGGCTCATTTCAGGCTAATTTATTTCAATATGTGAGTCCACGGGGCCAGGAATTAGTCTGGCATTTCACATACCCCTTTCTTTTATATCGACCTCTGAGATCAGAATAGCAGAATGAGACTTTTCTGCCCAAAGCCCCGCCTCCCCCTGATGAGAGACGGTTCTGATTGGTTAACTGCCGGGAGTAGATGTTGGGAACATGTCTTTGTCATAGAAACACCAGCAGAACTCATAAACAGACCGAAGTAATATAAATACTTAGTAGTGATGCAAAGTTCGACTCTTTTCACTAACCCAGGTCTTTTACTCTCGAACAGTAAAGTGAACGAATCTTGAACGAGTAATGTCATTCATTTTTACAGCAGGTGGTGTTGTAAAAAAGTCCTCGATTCTCAAGCAGTAAATACTGAAGGCAACAAAACTACTGGTAATGCCACAAGCAATTCAAACCATGTGAAAACGTAGGGAAGCAAATACACACCACAATAAAGTGATTTGTGTCCTACATCCTCCCTGCCATTGTTTAACAGCGCAACAGTGACTCGGTAGCTATCACGTGACAAATGAACAAGAGACCGAGCCGAGAGCGAACGTACTGCTGACCTTGATACAGCTTGAGCTGTGAACGAACGAAGGAAGACCCATTCGGAGACCGAATTGCCTGTCACGTGACAGAGAGAAGAATTAGAGAGACCAATCTGAGAGCGAACGTACTGCTCGCCAAACAGCCTGAATGATGAACGAGAACGAGACCGAGAACGAGACCGTGCAGCCCGAGCTGTCTGTCACAAATGCCTGAGCAGCCTGGCTATCACGTGACAAAAGAACGAGGACCTGAGGACGGACCTGAGCGAGTCCTGAACGAATCATTTCTGTTTCCTGTCCTGACCTACTGACTGAGTTTATGCAGCTGCCTGCCATGTGACGAGAGGAGGTACTGCATGAAAATGAACGAATCGCTCACTGAGAGGACCCGTGACTCCCGAGTCATATAAAGGATTAGTTCATACTGAACGAATCGTTCGTGACCGACACATCACTAATACTTACCGTTATCTCCTAAAATTATTTAGGAGATCTTTTGTTTGTTTTGTGATATCCTCGTTAAAGAGTTGAAGATTGTTTTTTGTTAGTTTGGTTAACAAGACTGTTTGTTGTTTTGGTTAATGGTAATTTACCTAATTAAGGACACCTTTTGTTTGGCTGTTTGTTTCTTTTGTTACCAGATAGGATATATAACCTGGGATAGGACACCCTATTTGTTTGTTTGAACCCGGTTTTTGTATAATAAATTATTGTTATTTTTATATATCCTCCCTTTGGTCTGGTTCATTTCAGTTTGTTATCGTCCCTGATCCCCTAGATCTGAGAAGGGGACATAACAAAGTGGGGGCTCGTCCGGGAGATTTTGTTGTTGGGAAGGTCTTTTCTCAATTATATGGTGGTAAAAGTATCTGCATTGTAGAAGACAAAAGGCTACGTCATTCTACATGGCTTCATTTGATCTGGAGGCGTTCCGTGCGGAACCTTCTCTGGCTCAGATAGATCTGTGTAGGAAGGATGATCTGGCGTTGATTGCTGACTCTTATGACATCCTCTTACCTAAACAGATATTAAAGAAGGACATGAAGGCGATTGTTATTGAGGGTCTAGTGGAAAGACGTGTCCTGTGCGACACTATGTCTGAAGCTATGGGCATTCCGGATGCATTGCCTGTGCTGGCAGGTCCGCTGGAAGAGGCGGGACCTAGGGGCTCTGGGCTTGATGGACAGCTGAAATCAGCTGGAGATGAGGGCGAGGCACTAGAGGAAGATATCGGGGAAGCGACACCTGTTACTCTTCCTAAGTTTGATCCACTCCTCTCCGAAAGCAGCTCAGGAATCTCCCGAGTTGATGCTCGGTGGAGAGTAAAATTAGCCAGGTTGCAAATGGAAGCCAATGAGAGAGCTCAGCAGCGTAAAATGCAGCTTGAGGTCCGAATGATGGAAATCGAGGCTGACGAACAGGTGCGTCTACGGCGTTTGGAGCTGGAAGCATCCAACCCGTCCCTGACTCGTTCGTCTGATAGCCTAGGAAGGCATCAGAGCGACTCGTCTTCGTCTTGTCCCTTTGATATCACTAAATTTATACCGTCTGTTCCAACGTTTGAGGATGGGGATGTAGACTGCTATTTTGCAGCATTTGAAAGAATAGCGCTCATGTTAAAGTGGCCTAAAGACTGGTGGTCATTACTTTTTCAATGCAGATTAAAGGGAAAAGCACAAGAGGTTGTAGCAGCACTCCCTCTTTTAAGCAGCCAGCGTTATGACGTTGTGAAGGCGACGGTACTGAAAGCTTATGAGCTGGTGCCAGAAGCCTATAGACAAAAGTTCAGAAAATACAAAAAGGAACAATCCCAGAGTTTTGTAGAGTTTGCTCGTGAGAAGCGTAATCTCTTTGATCGTTGGTGTTCATCAAGTAAGGTGAACACATTTGAAACTGTAAGAGAATTAATCCTCTTAGAAGAATTCAAAAAGCAACTCCCAGAAGATGTTGTTGTCTATTTGAATGAGCAGCGTGTAGCAACGTTGTCCGCTGCTGCAGTGATTGAATGAGATTTAATGACCGTCGTCACAACACAATAAAACGCTAACCTAGCCCAGCACTAAAACAACCACAAAGTAAACTTAACACAACTAAACACTGTAAGCACCCATTGTGGAAAGGAGGTGGTCGCGACACACACACACCCGGTGCACAACATGAGGGGGAAAGCGGCCGGAGCCATTCTGGCTTCTCCCCCTCCAGACCTGCCTCGGCTGCAGCCTTTTCAGCCGAGCTTCCCCGTAGACTGCAGCCTGACTGGTCCAGAGGGGTGCCAGTCACACAGGGGCGGGGACAAAGGCCTTAGCCACTCTGGGCAGCACTCTGCTGCCACTAATCAACACACAAATGGCCTCAGCTGTCTATGACAAGCAGGGCCATAACACAATGTCAACACAAAACATACAGCTGTACATGTTTAACAACCCGCAGGAACTCAGTAACCTGCAGCAAGGTAAGGTAATGATGCTATTTGCTAACATTTTTTATGGGCTGTTACACTCTAGTTAGCTGTATTGCGGTGAAGTTTATGGTTGGTGAGGCACCGATTTACAATTGTAAGAACTGAAAAGAGCATCTTATTTCAATATTCATTCAACAGCATGCAACTGGTAATGCTTCATATCCTATCAGCATTCCTCTTTCAATTACACTCACACACCCACTATTACTAACTCTTCAGTGAGAAAAGTAGCTACTGGCTGTCCTAAAAGTCGCTAGAAATCGCGAAATGACATCTAATGTGCATAATAGCCTGGTACATGAAGGCTGCTGTGGAGAGGAATGTTGTGGGAAAGGCAAAAATGGATGAAAAGACAAGCTAAAAATGTTTAAAAAGGCAAAACTAATAAAAGTAAAACAAATTCTTTGGTTAATATTTTCTTTAATTCTAGTTTAATTTTATTAAGTGTAGGTTGTTTTCTAATTAGGAGGCTGCAACATTTCACAACACTTGTTTTCCTCCACACTCTTCATTAATAGACTTTAATATCTGACAGTAAGCCAGCGCGAAATCATCCTGCAGCAGCTTTGAACGTTTCATTTTCAGCCTGGTCATGAAACAGGTGATCATCTCCTGCTCTGAATACAGCTGCTGCTGCTGCCAGAAGCCTCTTCTGGTTGCTTTTGGACAGGGGAGGGGCCTGCGCAGCAGCACCCTCTCCTCATTGAAAAGAATAAACTACTTTCATATACGTCAGTCTACAAAAGTCTCCAATACTGAAAAAGTCGCTAGATTTGTTGCTAGTTGCTTTTAAAAAACAAACAAAACAAATAAAAAAAAGTCACTAAGTTGGCAACGCTGACACACCGTGTTGGCGTGTGAGTGCGCCCCCTTGAGGTGAGGCAGAGTACTGTTTGCCTCACCTGCTGACTTTTCTCTGCACTTTATTGTACAATAAACGGGAATATTTCTCTCACAAATACATTAAATACATTACACACATTGTAGAGAGTCATGGTGTATAACAAATATTTCTGTAAAGCTGATATTGGCGATATGCCGAGGAACAGAAAACGGCACGTGTCATGCAACCCAGTTTGTAATGGATGGCGCAGTCTGAGCTGAGGCACAGCTCGCCCGTGCCTCCACCAGGGTTTCTGCACTGGATTTGATTGGTAAATACTCATATTTGTCAGAAAAGTGTTAGAGCCATACTGAAAATGCATTTTAACATAGATCAGTGAAAAATATAAATATTTATTGTATGTTTTTCTCTTTATCTGCCTCACCTGCCTCCCCTGACCGCACGTCACTGATTTCTAGCCACTAGCCATGGACATCTATTGCTTCATGTGGTTCATCAACTGGGTGTTTTTAGCCTGGTTGTTACGTTTGTAGCATTTCCATCTATGGTGTTGATCGCTAACTTTCAGGTGTGTTACCTGCTGGTAGCGATCAGGTAAAGTAAGTGTGGGTTAATTCCTTTAGTTTGACCGTTGCTGACACACTATCAAAACAAAACAGACAACTAATTTGGTTTTACTTACAGCTTGTGGCTCAGGATCAGAAACGCGGTCCTTGATTGTAGGAACAGACCCTCCTTTCAGCTAAAGCCTGTTTGCAAATCCCTCATTGTACAGGCCCTTATTCATCCAGTAGTCTTCGGTGAAGTGTCGGTCACAAATACAAACGTTGGTGTAACTCTGTGGCTGGTTCCTGTTACGACCCAATGTAGGGGTATGAATGGGAGCAACAAAAGATGGCGCTGGGGACAGATGGTAAAGTAAAATAAAACCATTTTATTAAAGCCCATGAACGGTGAGTGAAAACCTGTAACAAAAACGTACACAAAATGAACGAGTGTTGGGGTTAGCGGACCTGCTGAAAGAAATATACCAGACCCTATACCAAAAACCACCGAGTGAAAACCAAATGACTGTACAAAGACTCGGTGAAGCTAAAACCAAACAAAAGAGCAGCAGATCCATAAACTAAAGTGACAGAAGTCACAACCAAAACCAAACACTAATCTAGCCCAACACTAACTAAACACAAAGCACCCACTGTGGCAGATCAACTAACGGTGTAGCCAAAGCTTAAACAAAACTGGGTGTAAAACGGTGAATCCAACTTAAACCGAACCATGATTAAGTCCTTCCCCAGGACAACACAAAATGGTCGGCAACCAAACGGATCACCCAAACGAAGCACAGCAAGCACCCAGTAGCTTTGCTACCTAAAAGTTCCACCACAACTTGGGATGTGGCCACCTGTGCTAACCAGCCACATTCCTACAACACACACATAGTGACTAAGTGAGGGGAAGCAGCCTGTGCCAATCCAGCTTCCCCCCCTGACTGACTTCGGCTGCAGCCTTTTCAGCCTCAGCCTCTAACAAGCTGCAGCCTGATTGGTCCATAGAGAAGCCAATCAGAGGGGCGGGGACGGAGGTGTGCCTGCTCCAGCCACTTCAGACAGAGCCTCCCGAACTGGCAATCAGTGGCAAAATGAGCCACAGCTGCCAACAATAAGCGGTGGCCGTAACAGTTTCCAAAAATAAACTCCACCCATTGCTGTTTCCTTCCGGAATTTGAACAAATGTAACTTTCTCTCACAGTCGAAGAAGCATTCCTTCTGTGACATGACATACACTGAGCAGAGAAGGTGGGTTTACCTTTCTTCTCGTAAATGTGGACAATCTGGAGAAGATGACCAATAACTGAGTCCCCCCTTCCTAGGATGTCACTGAAACATCAAAGTAGAAAAAAACTCTATAAAACCTGTTGTTTTCAGCGTAATGGAAACTGAATACAGAAACACACTGGAAAACTCAAATGTCCGTTTGTGATGATAAAAGTTGCCGCTCACTTTTCTGATGAGTATTCAGCACTGTAACACTGTTAAAAAAAAAAAAAAAAAAAAAAAAGTAGAAATTTTCAATAAAGATTGTCACAAAGTGCAAATTTAAATGAATTTATAAAACCTATTTTTTGCAGAGTCCTGTCAGTCGTGCATTATGATGTCTGTTACATCAGCATTGTCACCGTCTCTCTGTTAAGTTAAATTTTGAGCATGTGTGTGTCTGTTGACACTAGTCCTAAAAAATTACTGTTGCGTTCACATGTCCCGTTCCACATCCAGGGGTTATTGCTTTATGGACAACTGTGAGAGAATCAGGAGGGTTTCACAAAGGGAGCAGAGGAAGCCTGAGTAAGCAACTACACTTAAGAAAACAAGCCCAAAAACCTGACAATATTGCAGAGACAAATAAACCCAACAAGACTTTTCAACTCTGCTCATGTTGTGCTGCATCACCGCTGTAAACAGGAAGATCACAGCTGCTGGCTGAAATGTATTAATTTAGCTAGTAACGAACAAACGTGCCATAGTTGCTTTATTTAAAGTGTGATTCATTAGAAGAGTAGTTACAAAAAGTAAATTTTACGACCCTCTCTGTAACCAGGGGTGACGGGGTCGGTAACAAAACGAACCGGGCAATCCGAATGATATACACAATTATTTATTATACAGACACGGGTTCAAATTGACAAAACAAACTCAAAATCATTAACAAAAGGTATCCTTATCTCAGGTAGTATATCAAATCCGGTAACAAATAACAAAAGGTGTCCTTAATTCGGTACAATGTTACAATTAACAAGTACAATTAACCTTACCACCAAAATCGATAGTTACCAACTCCTAAATCTAACATAACACAAATTATCCTTAAGGCTTCAACAATCAAACAAAACCATACAATTAAACATAAATCCAATAATCCAAACTCAAAACCACTACTCGAACTTGAGAGTGTCTCTTCTTTTTAGTTCAATTGCAAAAGCTGCAAAATAGGGATTCTAAGGCTTACAAGCCACAAGGGATCAAATACTGCCAGTGTCTCTCAAACAATCCCAAACTGGCAAACTGTGCACCAGAGGAACACAGCTGCCCCGAATGATGACAAGTGCTCCTTTTTAAGGACAGGGAATCCCCTGGATTGGTCCTGGTTGAAAGGGATGGCATCCAATCACGGCGACAGGATGGTGGGATGGTGGATCTGTCATGGTGTTGACCAATCACTGACGGGAAGAGTGAAGTGTAGGAAGTAGGGAGTCCCCACCCCGTCTCAGGGTGTCTACATGCAGCAGCAAAAAAGAAACACATCCACAGGCAAAGTCGGGGATGTGACAGTAACGGTGCTACAGTAACGTTACTAGTAACACGTTAATACCAACACTGCTCAGCACAGAACCTCAATGATGTGAAAGCAGTGCAGCTTACTGCAGCTCCTACCATCATCATCATCCACGGCAGCTGATGAAGGTTTCTGTTCTGCTGTAGCAAACATGTCAATCATTTTTTGATGTTTGTCTTTTTAAAAGAATGTTTTTAGTGCACCAGTTTCTCTGCGCCTGTTGTCTCTTCTTGGTTCTGACAGGTAACTGCATCCAGTGGTAAAGAACCAAAAGGGGTTTAAAGTATCTGATTGTTTCAACCTGGTGACAAAAAAACTCCAAAGCACAAGTGGTTGTGGTGGGCAAATTACTCCTGTTGTATCTGATTGTGTTGTTTGTTTTTCAGTATCCTGGAAAATAAGCAAACTGAACAACAGTAACAGTCAGCTGCAGGCCAAACTTACCGGTAAGAAAGATTTTTATCTGAATAAACACCAATATCACACTTCATAATATTTACCTCAATATTGTCATGTTTTACATTTTTAACTATGGTTGTTTTAAAGCTACGAAAACTAACTTCAGTCAGCTGCAGAGCCGTCATGAAATCCTGAGTAAAAATCACAACCAGTTAATGGATGAAATGAAGAAGCTGAAGAACAAGACTGAAGGTGAGAGAAGACTGAAAATTAACACATAACATCACCGCTGAACATGTGACATGAATCTAGTTTTACCTTGAGAATGAACAGTTTTACAGAACAGTTTTCCTCCTGTTCACATACTAGATGATAAAAAGGAAACACCTCAAAACAAGTTTCCATGCAATTTGGTCACAGATTGGAGGAACTACAACAGCAATATTAAACTGTACACAAGTTGATTTTCCTATGGTTTTAATCTGTTTAATTAACTGTCATTTTAAAATTTAAATTAAATTAATTCTGATCTGATATTTCAATTAAAATTTATTTAACTGTCTTTTCTTGTAAACTCTTTATTTATCAATATGGCAATTTGTAAATAAGTTTATTCAGATTCCTTCCCTTGAAACTTGTTTTTATCGTTATTACAAACAAAGTTGTTAACATTTATAAAATAGGATGAGCCAGATTACGATTTTGGCAGCATGACTCCAGGAACTAACTGAACCTCACTGGTGTCACTTTGGAAACAACTGATCGTTTTATTGATTAAAACTTGCTTTGTTGATCTAAAAACAGCATCACTTCTTTCTGCTCATGACTGATAAGGTGTGAAGAATTTTAAGTTGTTAATCCTGAACATCATTAAGCTGCAGAACATTAAATTTGTAATGTCTGGGTTAGAAAAGAGAAAATGGAGATGGGAAATAACAAAGATGGACCTGGTTTAATATGTTTTCCGTCAGAGAATCTTTGTTATAATTGTGAAAAACCTGCCTCTGAAAAAGAAAAACAGTTTTGATTTAAAAGTTCAAATTAAGAAGAATAATTACTGGATGTCTCGAGATTCTCATTCATCCAGGTCATGACATCCAGTGTTGGTTGTCTCAAGTCAACTGGACTGTTTTAGTTCCTTCAGAACATTGTGCTCTTATCGAGGAAGAGCGTCCTCAGTTCTGATGGAGATAAGGGGAGATTTTACTGCAGTAACATGTGAAACCACTGGGTTGAGCTTGTTTCTGGGGAGGAGGTTACTGTCCTGTAGTAGACATCTACTTTCCGTCTCTACTGCTTTCATGGCTGGCTGCATGTAAACAAAGTGGTCTCCAACAATGACTGACATGGGTCAAAGCAAAGCAGTGCAGACTTTCACTGATTACATCAATTATGTGGACAAGAACATCAAAAGCACATGAAAAGATGTGAACAACAACAGCAGCTGCCTTTCCTGGACTGTACTGTCCACATGATGGAGGACAGGAGCCTGCAGACTGGACAACCCTCATCCTTTAAACACAAGCTCGGAGTTATCAGAACGCTTCAGTACCGGCCAGAAAACATCCCCACCAATGCAGAACCCCAGGAGCAAAGAATAAACATCTCTTAGGATGATAGAACTTATGGATTGTTTCTACCTGGACTGGACCTTTATTAAAGCTGCAACTAGACTCAGAAACACCACCGACACAGGGAGAAAGGAAAAGAAGAAAAAGGAAAGGGAATTGTTGTCATCCCTGATGTGGCTGGAACATCTGAGAAACTCAGGAGGATTTTTAACAAACAGCAAATAGCCATGTTTGTCAAACCCAGCCACCCCGTCACACAGAAACTGACTCATCCTAAAGACCCGACTCCACACTCTTAAAAAAGCAACCTGGTGTTGCAGGTCAGTGCAGTGAGGACTGCAATGAGCCCTATATTGAGGAAAACAATCACTCAACAGGTGGATGCTCAACACAGGAGAGAAACTCATCAGATCAGGACTCAGATTTTCTCCTTCATTCATTTTAAAATACAGACTTTTGAGGACCTCAGTGATAAAATCTTGGACAGAGAAGACGAGTGGTTTGAGCCGCAAGTGAAAGAGGCCATCTATGTCAAAGTAGAAAAAGCTTCAGTAAACAGAGGAGGAGGACTGAGACATCAGCTCTCCCCCACCTACAGCAGCATCTCTTCAGCCATACCAAAGACAATGAAGAGACTGACCCCCACTTAGCCTCAAGAGAAACTCCTGACAATAGTTGCTATTATTGACACCTCAGCTTGTAGACTCACTACTTCAGTAAAACTTTCTCCATCAGAACTGAAGAAGCTCTTCTGGATGAGAGCAAAATGTTTTCATGAAACTAAACCAAGTCCAGCTGACTTGACCCAACCTACGTTGGATACGATGACTGAATACTACGGCAATACTTCCTGAAAAGGAGAAATAGGGAAACAGATCATACTTCAGTGGGTTTCTAGAGTCATTTTAAGAAGAACTAAAGATTGAAAATAAAACTTAATGGAGCATGTTAAAATGTAGAGCATCGTCTTCATTTGCATTACATTACACTGCATTAAATCACATTTCACTGAGACAAAGTGGATAAAAACACACTGAACTACAATACGAGTCACGTTTTCACATTTGCTGGTTAGTTTTTGAATTCATGTGAATTTACTGTGATGTATCGTTGGCAGCAACTTAAAACTAACATCTGATTTAATTTTTCCTGTATGAATATTTCTGTGAAGGACCAAATATATATAAATGAGAAACTTGAGCTATTTATGGAGTAAACATCCTGAAAGTATTATTGATTTGACATTAAATAACATAAAATCTGATTTTGAAATACTTGTTTGATATTCAGAGATCTGCTGTCCTGATGGATGGAAAAGATTTGGATGCAGTTGTTACTTTAAATCCACTGAGAGTAAAAACTGGTCAGAAAGCAGGAAAGACTGTCAGGAAAGAGGAGCTGATCTGGTGATCATAAACAGCAAAGAGGAACAGGTGGGTGTGTGTTTGATTTTTTATGTCTGTGTGATCTTTGATGTAACTGATCTGGTACTTTAGTCTTGATCTTTTGTCAGTCTGCTTCCTGTCCTGATGGATTTCACTTTAAATGGTTTTCAAGTCCTAAAATCAGGATCAGCTGATCAATTAGATCCATTTACTTGATTTACTTCATGAATTCATCTCAAAATGTAAATATTTTCATATTTCAGAACTTTATGGTTTTGTTTTGACTCAGTTCTGCTACATTTGTTAAAAAAAAAGAATAATTGTTAAACATGTAGTAAAAATGTGATTTATTTACCAGTACAAAGACCAGATCAGTATGAGTGAAAAAATGTTGCTGAATGAATCATAAACATTAAAAATTATTTTCAATAACAACAAAATCAGTGAAAACTGTTTTCTGATCAAAGGAAACTACAGGAAACTAAAGTCAGTAGTTTTAATGAAATTTCAACATTTGTTTTAACAAAGACTGAAAATTATATCCTCTTCCGGCTCTCAACCGAGGCAGACGCTTTTCTTCTCCCTCCCTCTTCCCACTCTGCCCTGCTACTGTCCTGTCATCTCTCTGAGCCTCTCTCTGCATTTCTTTCTGAAACCTAAATCTTGAGATATAGATTTGATCAGTTGGTCCCTAAACGCAATCGACCAAATTTATTCGAACTGGAAAACAGGTGTAGGGCAGCCTGCTTGTCCTAGCAGAATGTTTTCGGCTGGATATATGATGGATTCCTGGGGAGTGTGGAAAGTCATGTGCCTGTCGATCCTGTCTGTCGAGGACGCTGAAGACATCTATACATTCAGATTCATGATTACTGGGTTTCTGCTGTTTGGAGCGGGCGGTTTCCTGGCATATCGCAAAATTCGGACACTGTCGGCGGTCACTGGCAAGCTGCCGGATTTCTGTGCCGGTGTGTGTCGAGCTATGAACAATCAGACTTTGGCGTTGCAGGAGCTAAATTGTAAACTGGAGGCTATTCTAGTTCTGGATGGCAAGCTGGTTGCGATTTCTGAGCTTGTACGTAAGGTGGTCACCAACTTGGAGAAGTTGTCTGCTCGGCTGGATGGAAATTGACCCACAATTCGGATGATTGGAGAGTCGCCAGTGGGACCACTGATAGACTCAAGGCAGACGAAACAGCTCTGGTCTGAACCAAAACAAATGCTGTTATCAAATTCGGCTCCCTGTGCTGGCCTTGGATGGCTGGTTGAAAGCTCCCTGGAATGTTTTGTTGATGGACGCTCAGTCCCCCACCCTCCCCTCACCCTCTTCACGGGCGATGGACTTCAACCTGGATCAGCCCTCAAGGATGCCCACTATCATCAGGTGGCAGAGACTGTGATGGAGAACTGGGGCAAAGTTCACATGCTCACTTACTGCGCACACACACGCACCACACTCAAGTACACCACTACAGATACACCTCCCCGTGATTCACTGTCTGGGCTGTCCTTTTCCCCCCTCCCTCCACTCCCGGGCAGTGGGTTGATTGGACGCGCTCAGCTGAGTCTGCACTTGCTGTAATGGGAGACCCCTCTCCCCCCCGCCACATGTTTCTGATGTTGTGATTGTCTGAGTTATGTGATTTATGTACTGAGGAGTGTTTTTTGTATCTCAATAATGGGCCCTTAGGCCCAGTGTGGAGATGCCTTTTTTTATCCTCTCCAGCTACATCTTACTCCCCTAATGTTACCTTTCACCTATATCTAAGACAAGGAGCACTGTAGAAACGGCTGCTGCCTCAGTTTGCCTGATCCTGTTTGTGTTATATGTTGTTATTGTCTAGTCTTGGATGGGTTGTTCTGGAAACACAAATTTCCCTTCAGGGATTAATAAAGTATTTCTGATTCTGATTCTGATATTCATTAACATTTTGTTGCTTTTGGTTTTTGCAGAATAGAAGAATTAAAAAGTTTGTTTTTCTTTCAGATATTGTTACAGTTATGTTACTACAACAGACGAGCAGAATAATGATTTTTTTTTATTCTACCTTTTCTTGTCTGTCCAGGAATTTGTCAGTAAACTGAGTTCATGGTTCTGGATCGGTCTTCAATGGAAAGAACATGGATGGAAATGGGTGGACGGATCTCCACTGACAGTAACGTAAGACATTCTTTACAATGTTAATTAATATCACTGTTTAGAGACGTAAAATCTAAAATGTAGAATCTTACAATTTTCTCCCGATAAATATGAAAAATCAGGAGATAATTTCAATTTGTTTCAACAAGTATCTCTCTGAATGAACAACTTGAACTTTGTTCACTAAAAACTTCCTGCAAGCCGACTGAAAAACTACAACAAAACATGTTTACAACTGACAAAGTATTTTACTACATTTAATGGCTGAAAAGGTTTTTCTAGTGTCTGATGGTTCACAGTGAAAAGTCATGGAGGAGGACAGACTGATCAGAAATAAAACCACTAACAAGCTTAAAACCAGGAAGCAGATCAGCAGAGGAAACATTTCTGGAGGATTGAGCAGCTTTTACAGAATTTAATGAATAAATAGAGACAATGTTGGACTTTATCAAGAGTCCATAAATGATCTATAATCAGTCCAGACCCATAATCCTGTGTGTTGTCACATGTGTGTACGTTCTATGAGATGATGAGAAAAGAAATACAGAAAACATCTGAAACTTATAAAGAGGAAATTTATCTGAATGTGGAAATAATCCTGAATTTCAGTCCAGTTGAATGTGATGTTTTATTTGTCCAACAGGTTCTGGAAAGACGAATGGCAGAACAGATACAGCCGTTACGGAGTGTACAATTATGAAGGGAAATGGAGAACAGCATATTACAGTGATACCGCTTACTGGATCTGTGAGAAAAACTGTCAAATTTGACACCCAAAAGTATTAAGAACAGTTTTCTCTTTTTATTAAATTTCATATGTTGTGTGTCACTTATAATCTACATATATCGTCCCTCTGTAGTCTAATATATAGACAGAGTAGTGAAGGTGGAAGTCATCCATACAACAACAACAACATATAAACTTTGTTCCACTCATTTATTGTAAAACAAGGAAAACTGCAGCCTCTCTTTACTTTGTTTACTTGCTTGATTTATGATGTTTTTCTTGCTAAATCTACAGTCAGTATCATCTTTATTTTATCTGGCACACATGAAGGTAGCAGCTGAAGATTTTAACAAGAAGAAAAATCCTCAATCTTAGTTGTTTTAATCTGGATTGTGTGAATAACTGCAGACTGATCAATGGAGGAGAACTTTCCTCCTTCTGATAAATGTAAACAGAAATGTGTTACGTTTCTTTTGCAAACAGCAGGATGTACTGGAGAATGACGTTAGTGGATGCTTCTATGGGCCACAACTAATGTCTACTTTTTACATGTAGTACAATTGTAAGGATTGTGTTTTTATACTGAGATGGAAAAAGTAAAGATACTGAGCTCTGGACAAATGAGAATTTGTGTTCTACAAATTTAACTAAACACTGAAAAACAACATATTATGTTGGATGATATAGAAAAAAAAGTTCAGCTTGTCATCCAGGCACTAATATGTGGACATTTCTAAAAGTCCCCCAGTTACAAAACAATCTTACTTTTTGTTAAATGTTTTTATTTCTTATCAGTATTTGATCCTTTTTACTCATTCTAGACATGTTGTGTATGTTGCATTGCTAAACCTGAAATTAAATCCTATATCTTAAGCCTCTACTTCTGCAACCTCACAGACCTTGCAGTGCTTGTTTAGCTTCTATCAGAACGTCAGTGGGATTCACTGTTTTCATGAACCCTGTGAAATGTGGACTGAAGGCATGACTGGTGAAACTTGCACTGAGATCTAAACAGCTTTTAAATAAATGCCTGTTTTCATGTTTTATGATTTTATTCAATCAAATGAAACTTATTTTTCCAACGTGTGTGTCAGTTTCTACTTTATGTTGTTAGACAGATTTTATTGTACTGGTTAATTATCCAAGGCCATGATTATGTTTCAGTGAGGAAACATTTTAGTAAAATTGCAAAGATGTTTGATTAATTAGAAATACAAAAATAAAACTTTTACTATTTACTTTAAACCATTTAACTGCACTTCAGATGTTCCTGAATGCGACAGCAAGCAGCTCAAACATTGCTGATTATTCTTTTAAAGAAGTGAAAACAAGTGTGAACATCATGTTTTATTGTTAGAAAAATAGTTTAATGCTTCTCGTGTAAAATTCTAATCAAAATAAACTGAAAAGTGAAAGAAGCTTCTGATCATTATTTCACAATGTAAATAAAACTAAACATTCTAAGTTTGTTTTTATCCATACAGTCGCATTTATGAAGCAAATTCATTGTTAAAATTCATGTTTTGGGGAGGAAACAAATGCAGGACAGAGCAGACAGGTGGAAGCCAGATGAAGGTGCAGGGAGCTTTAATACACAAAACCAAAGATGCTGACAAAGCAGAACAAAACAAGACCTCTTGAACTTCTCCAAAGATCTGAAGCTCTGACTTTTCAAAAGATGAGACAATTTGTTCTGTGTTAAAATCTCTCTGATTAAAAAAAACTGATCACAGCAACTTAGAACTTTTTTCCATCTGCAGTCTACTGAGTTACAGTCCCTTCACTTCAAAGGAACAACTGTTAAAAAAAAAAAAAAAAAACTGAAAACTTTCAGACCTTGTTTTCTGTTTTTGTTTCTATTTTTTTATTTATTTATTTTGAATTATGGAATTTATGTAATCTTGCTGGACCTGACTGGAGGGGTTAGAGAAAAAAGGAGAATAATGAAGCTAAGTAAAAAGTAAAGCAGACAATAGGAAGAGGAGACAAAGACACAACAGATAAAAAAAACAACCCTTCAGTCCAACTTAAGAACAAACCCTGTACAGAAACACAACAGGGAATTTCCTACAACTTTCACAGGCAAACTAAGCTGACAATCATCAGGAGTTCCTATAAAAAAAAAAAAAAAGAACCAAGACAACAGCAACATGTATTATAGTTGGGCGATGAATCAAATTTTAATCTCAATTACGCGTTGATTCATCTGATGGAAAGTTGTGGAACATCAGCTTGTTGTCTCGTCACTTTTCAAAACATGTGACAATTTGTTCAAATCTCTCTGATTAACAAAACTGATCATTTTCCATAATTCAAACACATTATTTTGTGATTGTCTGCTGGTAAATAGTGAGGGGTGCCAGTCAAAACCTGACCCTGGCAAATTTAAACCTCAATATTACAACCAGCTCTGATTCACTACAAACAGCTTGATACCATAAGTAGAACATCATCCCTACAAACTGGGACTAAAGAACACAACTAAGCCAGCAGCAAACAGACAGCACACATACACACAATAATCAGTAGAAAAATGTGTTTATAAATCCAGATATTCAGGATGAAAGTGAATCTATATGACTGATTAACTCCACCCCTGATTCAATGTTTCAGGTTTTTAAAGTAGAAAGTTCTAGTGGTAGAGACTTTCTGAAACTGTGCTGAAGGAATTCTGCAGTCAAAGAGAGGTTTAGTGTTTATGTCCAAACTTTGAAAGCTGTAAGACCAGGATCTAAAGTTCTGGTCCTTGAGGGCCACTGTCCTGCAGGTTTTAGATGTTTCCCTGCTTCAACACAGCCGACTTAAACTAATGGCTCATTGTGTAGAACTTGTCAAGATGTTTGATCCATTTAATTTTTTTTTGTTTGTTTTTTTTTCTAAACTTGTCCTGTCCCACATCCTTACATACCGAATGGTGGTCTGTGTGCCATATTTTGCTTCACAAATTCACTCTATCAAGGGAGACATGTTATATACATGGCTGCCCCTGATATTTTTTATTATTTTTATTGTAATCTTATTTTCTTTAGTCTTTATATGTCAGTGCCGAACCTGACAGGGAGATAGAGAAAGAGGAAAAAAAAAGGGAGAAAAGGACAGGATTAAAATGTGGAAACAACAGTTGTCTATGCTGCCTAAACCACACCACTAAAAAACAATTTAAACTACCGCAGTGCTACATGATACCTAAAGAAAAATAGGATAATGATATGAAAAAGTACAGTAGTCGTCAAACGTACCTGCAGAGAAACGTACCAACACACAAACATCAGCAACATCTAGTCAGAAGCGGATGGAGAGATGAGCACGTTTGTGAGCATGCACGTGTGAACGAGCGTGTGTGGCCATGTAACAAGGAAGAAATGTGTGCTTGCAAGGGGGCCGTGATCACGCCGCACCCCGAAGCATCAGAGAGGGACGGGGGAGCCCGAGGCCCCAAAGGCCCAGCAGGTCCACAGAGCACCAAGCCCAGGACGGCCAAAGCAGACAGAGCAGCAGCCCACTCAGACCAGAGCAGAGGGACCCCCAGACCGAAATCCCCCATCGTGACAGGGCAGGGGCACCGGGCAGCACAGGTTGACAGTGAGCAGGCCCACAGAGGGCAGGCACCCCACAGGCCCAAGGGCCAACCATTCCCCCCAGCAGAGCCTCGCCCAGAAACCCAACGGGACCCGACCGCCCCAGGAAAAACCACCGACGACCATGCCAACCCAACCCAACACTAAGGCTAGGCACCCCAGGGACAAGAACATGTCCACAGGACATGTCTCCAGGATGAAAATACATGGTAGGAGTTCCAGAGGTGAGAATGAGCCAACAAACTACACACTAACAATCACACTGCTAGTAACAAGCAAGGTAACGGGGACATGGACGGACTGAATCACTTCCTGCTGTGTGATATCTTGTGTGGTGCATCATGAGGTTTAAATACGTCAGGCTTTTTATTTGTAAAGATGTTTATTTCTTGTCACTTTTTAACCTTCATCTACATTTACTATGTGTAGTTTCTCATGCTGCACAACTCAGCTTTAAGTTAAATCAACTTCTTTCATGTTTTCTCTCACCAAATGTAGACTCTTTTAAATCCAGGATCAAAACATGTTCTTATGTCCCTATGCATGAAATCTGCTCTGTATCTTTTAACTTTTCTAGACCACTGCTTGCTTTTATTGTTTTAATTTATTTATATTTTATATATTTTATCATGATTTTTGCAGATTTTTAATTATCTGTTAATGTGGTTTTAAATGTTTCTGCATTGTCTACTTTCTTCTGTCTCTAAAGCACATTTGATTGCATTCATATGTGCAACACAAATAAAATTGACTCGCCCTGTCTGGGCCTCAAGAAGGGGAAGTCAGCAGTTCATCCGAATCATTTCCTGTGTCAGAAGCTCTTCCTTCTACTATTAAATCTACAAATCAGCCACTAACAAAGATTTGTAGATGTATTGTGTTGAAATACTGAGTAAAGTTTATTTAGTGCATTGCTCCAATCACGAAATCTGAAATTTTCAAGCAACCTTTTGTATTTATGTATTTCTACAGTCTGAAGTTTTAAAATATTCTTTGTTGGCTTTAAAAGATTTGTTCACCACCTGTAAATCAATCATCAGAAGGAAGAGTGTTCAAAAATCCACATTTTTAAAAGAAGGCAAAAACACCAGAGTTTGAGTAGAATTGACAATTCTTTGTTAAGTCAGTAATAAACAGCAATACATATCTCTTAAGAGGAGGCCTGTTAGCTTAGCTTCTGATCACTAATACACAAAGTGTCGGGACCCTTCGGTTCAGCCAAAAGACCCGCCTAACTAAATTATCCTCCTCATTTATAGTGATACAAAGCATTGTGGCTATGTGCGTGCATGTGGTGAGCATTCATGTGAATGTGTATTTTGCAAGGTGGTCCTTCCTTCTTCCGGGAATTTGATTCCTCCAGGTCCTCCTTTTGGGGTACGTCAGAGCTGAAAGGAAAAAGATACTATGCTCTGCCCTGTTATCTGTCTGCCTCTCTGTGCTGACCTCCTTCCACCTGTTCCCACCGTTTTACACAAAAGGCTGTACTTTTTAATGATTTCTGAGTTACTGGGAAATTCCGTTCTGCTAGGAGTGAATAGATAAGCAAAGAGATACAAAAATATTTACGATTTACTCCCTAGTGGCCATCCAGAACATTGTCAAGGCCGCTAATTCTCAGCTGTTTTCTCAGTATTGAACTCAGTAACCTTATATGAGTTTATGTGAATACACTATCTGTAACCTGCAAAGCAATGATGACAATTAAGCTGTAGTTCTATTAATTAAAAGCAAAAACCTAATGCACGTTACTAAAATCTAAGGATAAAATGTAAATGAATAAATGAATAAGAATGCTTAAATGAGTAAATGAATAATAAATGAGTAAATGAATCAAAATGCTTATAAAATATTTGCAACAACTCCCCCTGTTGGACTGAAGGTACCCTTCAGTCCACTAAACCATCCTCCTGTGTGGTTAACCCTTAAATAGCAACTGTACGAGAGATCCGTTGTCTCCCGGAGCTTCAAACCCTCATCAACCAACACAGTACTGTTTGTACCTTTAAGTAGGAAGTCAGCTGCAGAAATGGTTAAGGGGTCTCAAACCTCTGTGTCCTCCCCTGACACTTCTCCATCCAGGGGGTCATCAGAGTCCAGCAGGGACTGGACCTCCAGAAGGGGAAACTGAGCTGAATAAGGCGGTGGAGGAGAATACTTTTTGTCAACTGCTGCCTGAATAGAACGCTCACAGAGAGAACAGATTAGTGTAATACAACAACAGCCAAAGGTCAATTTCATCTTAAAAATCGGCTATGAAAAAAGGAAAAGAAAAAACAAACATGGTTCAGTTCCAAATTTTGTCTTAAAATAAAACGTATGTCTGATATGATTTTTAAAATCTGCTGAATTGTTTTCAGTGAGAACATGACTTCTCATCTGTTCAGAGTTTTGAATTAATGCCTTTGCTGTAAATACAATAGTGTCCAGGTTCATTATCTGTCTTTTAAGGAATGTATGGAAATAAGACCTAATTTATTTATTTATTTATTTATTTAAGACAACTAAAATGAATAAAATAAGAAACTGGCCCTATAAGCTTAAACAGTGCTGCTTTATAATAAAAATACAATATAATTTTAGAATATAAAAATGTAAAATTTCATTAGCTCCCAAAAAGGTCTAAGAAAGGAAGAAATTTAAATATCAAATGAATAGTAAACAGTAGTTTTTATAATCTCTGATGATGCTCTCAATTCCTGAGTTTCTATTTCCTTCAGTCCCTCCTGGTCTGAGAGTAGCATCTGAAATAGCTGTGGTTGATAGCCAGTGACGTTTTTTGCTGCTTTATCTGCCACTGCGTTTCCTCTGGCTTGCCTGTCCTGGCTTTTCATGTGTGCTCTGACTTTAACAATTGCCACTTCTGTGGGTTCTAAGAGAGCCTGTGCCAAGTCCTTCATGAGTTTGGCATGTTTAATTGGTTTGTGAGTGGATGTCAGATATCCACCTTTTTCCCACTGTGGAAGTTCCATATGTACAGCATTTACAATGTAAGCAGAATCTGAAAAAATATTCACTCTTCTATGTTTTGCATATTTTAAGGCTGCAATGATAGCTTTTAGTTCAGCTTTTTGTGCTGACTTGTGTTCATCTGTAATGATTTCAGCTAGGACAGTTTCAAACTGTCCATCTTTTCCCTGTGTATTTACATCTTGGACCACTGCAAATCCGGCCCTTAACTCCCCCTGTGCGCCCCTGAAACAACAACCATCTGTAAAGAGTGAGAGATCAGGATCAGAAAGAGGTGTGGCATACAGGCCAGGGCGAAAAGATGAAAGAGAGATAACTCTGGGCACACAGTCATGTGGTTCTCCATCAGGGAAGGCCTCAGCAGCATTAACACGGGTGCACTCAAAGGTGACATGGGGCTGACATGCAATGCGGGAAATTTTTGTGTGTCTGAGAGGAGAGAGAGTGAAAGCAGAAGAGTCCAACAAAGCTCTAACTCCATGAGGAGTGTGTACAGTGAGAGGATGACACTGAACCACAGGAGCAGACTTCACCAGTAGAGCAGCGACAGCTGCAGTGGCGGTGACACAAGTTGGCTGTCGGACCTCCATGGGGTCAAGTGTGACACTGTCATAACGAAGAATATTGCGTGATCCCTCCTTAAGTTGATATAAGACAGAATGAGCATGTTTTCCTGACAATGAGGTGTCCAAGTGAAAAGGTAAGGAGTAGTCAGGTCTGGCCAATGCAGCCGCAGAGGCCAGATCCTGTTTAAGGGAAATGAAGGCTTCCTCAGCTGTAGTAATCCATGAGAGTGTGGCTTTAAGATTACGGTGACCAGCCTCTGTGACCATGTCTCTGAGAGGACTGGTGCGCTCCGTGTATGAGGGGATATGATTTTTGCTATATCCCACTAAGCCAAGAAAAGAAAGCATGTCCTGAACAGTAAGAGGTTTGTTAGCATGAAGAATGACATTTCTGTGATCAGGAGAGACAGTCAGATTCTGGCCAGAAGTAAGACGTCCTAAAAACAGAACTTCAGGTCTGCAAAACTGCATTTTATCTTTTGAAACTTTGAAGCCACCATCTGCCAGTTTCTGTAGCAGGGACATGGTGAGGTTAAGACAGCTTGTCATATCCGTTCCAGCCACTAGGAGGTCATCTACGTACTGTAAAAGAGTGGTACCTGGAGGAATATCCAAGTCCTCTAGAAAAGTTCTGAGACATTGGTTAAAGATCCCAGGGCTGAGAACCCAGCCCTGAGGAAGAACACGATAAGTGTATTGCTGTCCTTCGAAGGTGAAAGCAAAGAGTGGTTGAACTGATGGGTGGAGAGGAATGTGAAAGAAAGCATTCTTCAGATCAATGACAGAGAAAAACTGGAATTGGGAGGTGATGTTCAGGCAGGTATAAGGATTAGGGACTGCAGGTGGTTTGGTTTTGGTTATCTGATTAATGAGTCTGAGGTCATGTGCCATTCTGAAAATGTCAGTTCCTGGTTTGGGGACAGGAAGAATAGGAGTGTTCCAGGGAGAAGAGGTAGGATAAATAACCTGTTTAGCTTTGAGATCAGCAATGACAGGTCTCAATCCAGCCATAGCTTTTTCAGAAATGGGATATTGAGCTCGAAAGACAGGTTTGGGGGACTCATAGTTGAAGGTGACAGGGGACACTTTCATAGGGGTCCCCACATCACCAGGCCCCTCAGCCCACAGGGAAGAGGGCAGGGTGGAGCAAAGAAAATCTTTATGTGGATGGTCAGTTTTTTCACAGCCATGTTGTCTGTCCAAAAGAAGAGTTTCAGGTGTAGCTTTGTCCTGAGTGAGGGAACAGATTTTGTACAGTGAAGTGGAGGGAGAAAACAAAACCTGGGGCAGCTGAGTGTTTACCCAGTCAGAAGCATCTGAGGCCTGCTTACACATAGGGCCTAAATCTTTAGCAGAATGAGTTGGACTGACTGCCAGAGTGACACGAGGTGCTGCAGAAGGAGACATTTCATAAAAGGATAACTGTTCAGGGGTTAAATCAATTAAAGCAGCCACACCTTGGGGGCCCAAAACAATGCCAGAGCCAGACAGGTCCCAGGTCCCCACAGCCTCATCTGGCCATCTGTGATAACAATCAGTGCTGGTGTCCCAGCGATCATATAACATAGTACAGTGAGGAGGGTCAGGAGGGGGGCCGTAGGGAGCATGGTGATGGATCCAGGGGGACCATTGAGCATACAGGGTGAGCAGTGACTGTGGTGAAGGTGTGAGGTCATCCAAAAGAAGCCAGAATATACGTGCATGTTCAGTTTGCATGCTGGGTGCAGAAGCAGGAGGGGTGGAAAGAAGCCATTGTCCATGTGAGGCAGAATGAATGAGACCAGAGTTGCAGTCCACTATATTTCCATTAGGGAATCTGACAGTCACTCCATCTGGAAAACAAAGAATTTCTGCTCTCAGCTTAGTGAGGATGTCTCTGCCCATCAATGGGACCGGGTAGTGTGGAGAGGAAACATAGCGATGTTCAAAATGATATCCAGCTGCCTCGGTGGGGAGAGGGGCAGTTAGTAGCAGATATTGAACTGTCCCAGAGAAGTCAGTGAGTGCCAAAGTATCAGCGGATAAAAGTTCAGGTGAAACAGAGGTTAAAGTGGACCATTTTGCCCCTGAATCTACCAAGCAAGTCACAAACTTTCCACCCACTCTGACGGTCATCATGGGCTCTGCCTCCTCACCCATGACTGGATAGGCTCCTCCTGGGCATCCCTATTGCTGAGGTATCCACCCTCCAGTTCCAGGAGGAGGTGGTGGGGGCGGAGCTGCAGAGGCATAGGGTGCCTGATGTGGAGGTGGTGCATATGGACAGTCCCTAATCCGGTGGTCGAGCTGTCCACAGTTGAAACACCCCTGCTGTCCTGGCCCACCCCTTCCTCGTCCACCACGCCTAGGGCCACCCCTTCCACCGCGTCCCCTGAAATTTCCCCGCCCCCTAGGAGGGCCGGAGTCTGGAGGATAATAGGACTGCTGCGTAGCTGGGGAAGGGGCCTGTGGAGCTACAGTCACCGGGGCCTGAAGTGGAGTAGGGGGTGTGGCTACCATCTGTTGCTTGCCTTTTTTCTCTCTGTTTACATCATCTCTGAGTTTTGCTAACTGAAGCTTCAACACTGAGACCTCCATCTCCTCTTTGTGATTCTGCTGTTCCTTCTGCTTTTTGTCATACTGATTAAGATGATGCTTAGCAAACATGCAATAATGCTCAAAAGCTTCTGAAGGGAAAAGGTCAGGCTGGTCCCCTAATTTGTCCTTAACCTCAATAGGGAGGCCAGACTCAAACGCCTGCTTAAACAATGAACAGTGGACCTCACTACGGCTGGGGTGATGCCCCACCCTGTCAGTGTATGTAGTAATGCATCTCAGTACATAGTCCTCTGGTGTCTCTTTGTCATTTCTCTGGAAAGTCATTTTAGCTACATCACCCACAGGAGGGGGAAATGTGCTGTCAAGTGCAGCTGACCATGCAGTAGCATAAGGTCCCAAAGGGGCGTCATTAGGATGAGTAAAAGTTCCTGCCAAGTAATCAAGTTCCCTGAGAGTCAGAGTGGATGTACAAGAGGCAACCATCCCTCGCACATCTCCCAGAGCCAGTTGAGTCCCTGCAGTAAGAGAAATCATTTTGTTCCACCACATCAGTCCCCCAGAAGTGAGAGCAGGCAACTTAGAAGTAAGAGAATGCATATCTGTCAAAGAATAAGGCTTGTAAACTGAGCCTCCAGCTTGGTGTTGCATAAGAGGAAAATTTCCTCCAAGTCGCTGTGGCATGTTCTGAAAGTATGGTGGGCCCAATTGTGGCTCGGTGAGAGGGCTCTGCGGTTCCACTGAAGAAATGTTTTCTGTGCTTTTAAAAGTAATCAAGTCAGAAGTGGCCATGCTGGCAGAGGGAGCGGGGTTCCGAGAAGAATGCCACAAAGAAGTGGAGTCACGAGTAACCTGTTGATGGTTCTGTCTAGAAATGTCCTCCATCTGCTGCAGAAAGGGGTTCGTGCTGGCTTTTACTGGAGTGGCACTCAAAACTCCTGCCACTGTCATAGAAAATGTTCCGTCTGAACCAGAAAGTGGTCAGTCTGGGAGCAAGACGTGTGCTCAGTCTCCTGAGGGTGGTCTATAAGCTGACTAGTAACATTCCTTCTGCTAGAACTGTCCCTCTTATCCTGCTCCATTGATGTAGAATGGAGAAGTGATGGATACAGGGTTGTATGAGAAGTCAAAGAGTCTGCCCGAGCCTCCTCACAATCCAAAAATCCTCCTTTTACATTAATGATGGGCGCCTGAAGAGCAGGGCTTGGAGAGGTCTGATAAGGAGGTGGACCAGGATGGGAGGGAGAAAAGCTCGACTCCCCGTGTCTGCTACGCTGGTGTCACTGAAGTGCATACAATGCTGTTGCAGTAATATAGATATGATGAATAAAAGCTCTCCAATTCTCAGCTTCTTCAAATTTTTTCTTCTTCTTACCCTTATTAATCCTACTCGCATTTTCCATGTCTTTCTTAACAACCTCCTCAGCTCCTTCTGCCTCAGATCCTGCACATTTTAACCATGTCAAAACTTTCCGAGGGTCAGGGTTTTTCACATTCACCTGGCTTATCTGCATTCTAGTCACACAATCTGACCAAAAAGAATCAAACTCTTTTTCTTTGCCTGCAATGCTTGACTGGGCTTGATTTTTTACACAAGTTAAAAAGTTGTCTTTCTTGCCCTCCGCAGGAGGGACTTGCTCTGCTGAAATAGACATGTTATAAAATATGGACTCTGATGTATGTGAATGGATCGTGTCCCCGATTTTGCTACCTTCACACCACCTGCGAGATCACAGATCAACCTACTTCACCAGACCACTGGCTTATGTTAACACCGCTGGGTTTCCACCAGTGCTATGCTTCAGTCAAAATGTTCACTCAGCGTCCGGTGTGATATTCGCAAAACCCGGTTTTAATTCTCCACACAACAGAAGTCAACAATCAATGCAGTTTTCCCCCACAGAGCAGAAAAATTTATCCAGTAAAAGGTCTGCTGTCTCAAACCTCTACTGTCCGGAATTAAATGAAGACAGCAGAGAGTTTTTTTTTTTTTTTTTTTTCAAAACACTTAAAGCTCTGTGTTTAAAAGCCTCCCCACAATACAATTCTCCCACAATGCAGAAATATCACAATGTCACATGCAAAATTACCATAGCAAAATCACTAAAGCTTTGAATACACTCACAATGCAAAAATGTCACAACGCTGCATGCAAAAATCACCACAGAAAAATCTCTAAAGCTCTAATAACACTCACAATGCAAAGATGTCACAATACAGTATGCAAAATACCATAGCAAAATAACTGAAGCTCTGATTTACACTCACAATGCAGAAATATCACAATGCTTTAAGCAAAATCACCACAGCTTCTCAAAACACTTCTGAAAATACTCACAATGCAGAAATATCACAATGCTTTAAGCAAAATCACCACAGCTTCTCAAAACACTTCTGAAAACACTCACAATGCAGAAATATCACAATGCTTTAAGCAAAATCACCACAGCTTCTCAAAACACTTCTGAAAACACTCACAATGCAGAAATATCACAATGCTTTAAGCAAAATCACCACAGCTTCTCAAAACACTTCTGAAAACACTCACAATGCAGAAATATCACAATGCTTTAAGCAAAATCACCACAGCTTCTCAAAACACTTCTGAAAATACGCACAATGCAGAAATATCACAATGCTTTAAGCAAAATCACCTCCTTCTGAGCTGCTGCTGTCCGGTTCTAGAATAGGACAGTGCAATCCCACACTTTTAAGTTATTATCTTCAGTTGCTCTATGTTCTGTGTATCAAAGCCACCACAGTTTGCTCTACATACAATTTATTTATATATATATATATATTTTCTTCCCCACTATTATTGTTGTAATTATATATTTATCTTAATATTTATATTTATATTTATAAATTATTATTCATAAGACATTAGACAAACATAAAACATACAACGGGGTACCCCAAAACTAGAAAGGGACTCGAACCCTTTTTACTCACAGGAGGACTCCAACCTCCTGCGGTGAGGACTGGCACCTCACTATCAAAGGGGACTCTAACCCCAATATCTCACAAGATGACTCCAACCTCCTGCGGTGAGGACTGGCACCTCACTATCAAAGGGGACTCCAACCCCAATATCTCACAAGAGGACTCCAACCTCCTGCGGTGAGGACTGGCACCTCACTATCAAAGGGGACTCCAACCCCAATATCTCACAAGAGGACTCCAACCTCCTGCGGTGAGGACTGACACCTCACTACCAAAGGGGACTCGAACCCCAATATCTCACAAGAGGACTCCAACCTCCTGCGGTGAGGACTGGCACCTCACTATCAAAGGGGACTCCAACCCCAATATCTCACAAGAGGACTCCAACCTCCTGCGGTGAGGACTGGCACCTCACTATCAAAGGGGACTCCAACCCCAATATCTCACAAGAGGACTCCAACCTCCTGAGGTGAGGACTGGCACCTCACTATCAAAGGGGACTCCAACCCCAATATCTTACTATAATGAATTGCTTTCCTACAGACTGGCTTTTTACTCACCAGAGTGAGGGTTCAGGATGTCTGATAAATTTGGTTAAAATCAATCTGCAGTATTCAGTACATATAAGTACAATAGGTTACTGCTTACCTTTGTTGTGGTGGGCCCAGACTCAGACAGCCCGAATCCTGCTCTGGATGCTCTCCGTTGCCGTTCTTAGTGGATCACGTCAGGGTCACCAATTGAAGTTTTAAAATATTCTTTGTTGGCTTTAAAAGATTTGTTCACCACCTGTAAATCAATCATCAGAAGGAAGAGTGTTCAGAAATCCACATTTTTAAAAGAAGGCAAAAACACCAGAGTTTGAGTAGAATTGACAATTCTTTGTTAAGCCAGTAATAAGAAAACAATACATATCTTCTCGAGAAGGAGGCCTGTTAGCTTAGCTTCTGATCACTAATACACAAAGTGTCGGGACCCTTCGGTTCAGCCAAAAGACCCGCCTAACTAAATTATCCTCCTCATTTATAGTGATACAATGCATTGTGGCTATGTGCGTGCATGTGGTGAGCATTCATGTGAATGTGTATTTTGCAAGGTGGTCCTTCCTTCTTCCGGGAATTTGATTCCTCCAGGTCCTCCTTTTGGGGTACGTCTGAGGTGCGTCAGAGCTGAAAGGAAAAAGATACTATGCTCTGCCCTGTTATCTGTCTGCCTCTCTGTGCTGACCTCCTTCTACCTGTTCCCACCGTTTTACACAAAAGGCTGTACTTTTTAATGATTTCTGAGTTACTGGGAAATTCCGTTCTGCTAGGAGTGAATAGATAAGCAAAGAGATACAAAAATATTTACGATTTACTCCCTAGTGGCCATCCAGAACATTGTCAAGGCCGCTAATTCTCAGCTGTTTTCTCAGTATTGAACTCAGTAACCTTATATGAGTTTATGTGAATACACTATCTGTAACCTGCAAAGCAATGATGACAATTAAGCTGTAGTTCTATTAATTAAAAGCAAAAACCTAATGCATGTTACTAAAATCTAAGGATAAAATGTAAATGAATAAATGAATAAGAATGCTTAAATGAGTAAATGAATAATAAATGAGTAAATGAATCAAAATGCTTATAAAATATTTGCAACAAGTCCCAGTAAGGAGTTTGGACAAATCAACTGTTTCACTGTGAATACTGATGTAGATCTATTTTTTAAAATGACATCATGGACTGTACTGCCACTTCCTCGATATTAATAGCAGAAAGTTGCACAACACCAAAAGAAAAGGACAAACATAGAAGTCGGATCAGTTATTTGTCAGCAAGATGTCTGCAGAACTTCACCCTGAGCCAGATCTGAGAGTGAAATACAGGACAAGGATCCATGAAGATGAAGGAGGCAGAGAGCAAAGCGAGGTGGAGATGTTAGACGATGAAGAGGAGCACTCTGATCTCAGCTTACAAAGACCTGGTAAGCAGGAAATATTGAAAATAGCTCAACATGAAGTTAAAAAACAATGTGGTACACGTTTGTGTTTTTAAATATTTAAACTTAATCAATCAACTACTTAATTTATCATCCGTTTTAGTTCTTGTAACTTCAGCCCAAACAAGGCAAACTTATACAAATCATCACCTCAAATATTCATTATTCAGTTCAGTGTAGAAAACACAGTCTCATAAAAATTCCTTAAAAAAAGAGATAATGGTTTCTCTGTGTGTTTGGATTCTGTAGAAAACAACAACCAGAAGAACCTTCAAGCTGTGAATAGAAGCCATGTTACAGTTTTCAAGGTGTTCCTGGGAGTGATGTATCTTCTGATTCTGGCTGGAGTCATAATACGCTGTGAGGACTTGTATTTTTATACTTTGAATGTATAGATAGAGTTACTTAGAATAACCTCAGAGTCTGTCACCAGTCATGTACAAAGCAACAGGCGACCACCAGATGTTACAAAGACGGTAAGGAAAGCACGGACAGTTAATCCAGATGTATGATAGTGATTTTTTTTTCTTCACAAGTTTAAATGTAATTATGGCTATTTAAAGAGAATGAGTATTTTAAATTTTTCAGACTCATTTCAGGCTAATTTACTTTAATATGTAAGTCCACAGGGGCAGGAATCAATCTGCATTTTTCACATATCCCTTTTGCTGTGTACTCAATTACCATTCCACATAGCCAGAAGGCGCTATTGGCTTTTGTTGTACCGTTGAAGGAGAAGTGTGGAAGAATAAAAAAGATACAGTGAAGCTTACGAGGAAGTCTGCCTCTTGATTCGACTGCTGCTAACGTTCCACTAACTACACAAGGATACAACAAATTGGCGACAAGGATGGGATGTGTTGTAGCCCCTTCCTGCATTGTTCTTACCATCCGCCGAACAACCGCTGATTCCGTTCGACATGTGGATGAAAATGTTGAGAGGGGGCTGTTGCGAAAATAGTGGTCTGGTCCAGACCATGGTCCGGACCACTGTAATGAGTGGTCCCTGCCACTAGGAGACATTTAAATCAGTGGTAGCTACATTCTATACATTTCAGATACCAATTTAATAAAGTTTAATTTTTTATTATTTTTCTTTTTTTTTTTTTTTTTTACATTTTTTATGGAAGAACAAAATTCATCGTAAATAAAGACATTTTGTAAAATATGAAAAATTAAGTATTAGAGTATTAGATTTTGAGTCATTGGTAGGTACCATTAAATTAATTTGTTAAAAGCGATTTTTTTTTTTTTTTTACAAATTTTCACACAACCTTTCTCCCCATGCTTCCACTTTATGAAATAATAGAGTGATAACCATTAATAGAATACCAATATTTAAACAGAATTGATATGAAAAAGGCATTGTCTTTGTAATGGACTTTCTGGACATAAACGGAAATATTTTATCAACATTTTTCCACTAAATTTATTTTTTATTTTCCTAAAATAGAATTCATTAAGGTTTGCAAACCATTCCTGTACCCCTGCTTATTGTCTTACACAATGGTTTGCAATACTCGCTTTTGAAATCAAATTTAACAAAAATTGCCGTCTGGGAACTTCATTTTTTAAAATTGATTACTACATTGTTTAAATCTAAGATATTCCATAATTATGATCGACACATCAGACACATAGCAGATTTTAAACTTTTCTCAATGATAAAGCCCAGTCTTCCTTCCTACCTTCTGCAATCAGACTTTGCAACTCCTCTACCTCTGTTACAACTGTCTACTATTTCAGACCTGGTCTAATTCCATCAGTCACCTTTTGCACTCACGCATCACATTGCAGTTATGTATCTTTGCATACGTTGTGCTCCCACCATAACGTGGCACAAAATCAGTAGCTACACTTTTCTCCTCTGTTGTCCGATCTACCAAACTCCATCCAATCCTCAGAGTCCTTATTCACTTTTAAAAGCAAGCTAAAGACTCAGTTGTTTAAGGAGCATTTCCACACTTAGCTTAACTCTTCTACTCAACAGAATGAGTTAGAAACATTTGTCCAGCTCTTTGGTTCAACCAAGTACTGAATAAGCTGTGTGCACTTATGCCCAAGTTGATATTGTTTGATGAAATCGTGATCTTGTATTAAAACAAAATGACTTACAAAAAACTATTTAAAACTAAAAAGAAAATATAAATTATATGCACTGTCTCTAGCACTACATGACAGCACCTGGGTCCAACTGGACTCACAGCAGTCTGACTACCACTTAATGATGACGTTCCATCTTGTTTGAATTCTTGTGCTGTTCTAACTCTCAAATGTAAGTCCCTTTCTATAAAAGCATCTGCTAAATGACTGTAAAAGAGAGAAGAATAATTTTAAAATGATTTTTCCTTGACTTTGGGTCTTACAGGCCATTTTATAAAAGTGAAAATTTGTAAAAAAAAAAAAAAAAAAAAATGTCTTTTTCAAGTATGATGAATTTTGTTCTTCCTTAAAAAATGTAAAAAAAAATAATAATAAAATTAGCCTTTCTTATATTGGTATCTGAAATGTATAGTATGTAGCTACCACTAATTTAAATGTTTCCTAGTGGCAGGGACCACTCATGACAGTGGTCCGGACCATAGTCTGGACCAGACCACTATTTTCGCAACAAACCCTACTGAAAATGTTCGATAATTACCTGCTTGCTATCCGCGCGGAGGGGGATGACTGGCCAGACAAGTGGAAACGTGCATTGCTCCTACACTGCCTGGGCACCGAAGGGCAACGTGTATTCTACACACTTCAAAAGTTTAGACAAAGGCTACAAAGACCGCATGAGACTGTTGCTGAGTATGTGGGCGCGCTGCGTGAATTGGCGGTAACATGTGAGTTTGCTGGAAATACAACGAAATGATACGTGACCAACTCACTGAGCATGCTAGCTGTCCAAGAATACGTGAGAAGCTGTTGGTGCAGACAGAGGAAAATCTTATGCTGGACATGGCGGTTAAAATGGCATGTCAGGTGGAAGCGGCAATCGGGCATGCGCAGACTCTCACAATGCAGCCCCAGGCTTCCATACAAGTCCTTAAAGCAAAATCAAAATGCCCATTCAAACCCAAACCCTGGAGTAATAATTCTGCTGAGCTCACTGCAGCAGCAAAACGGGTACATGTAATACATGTTTAAGCCCAAATCAGACGAGAGTGACCAATTCAGCAACCCACAGGAACTCAGTAACCTGCAGCAAGGTAAGGTAACGATGCTATTTGCTAACATTTTTTATACGTTGTTACACTCTAGTTAGCTGTATTTCTAGCCACTAGCCATGTACATCTATTGCTTCATGTGGCTCATCAGCTGGGTGTTTTTAGCCTGGTTGTTACGTTTGTAGCATTTCCATCTATGGTGTTGATCGCTAACTTTCTGGTCATCATTACATGTGTGTTACCTGCTGGTAGCAATCAGGTGAAGTAAGTGTGGGTTAATTCCTTTAGTTTGACCGTTGCTCACACACACTATCAAAACAAAGAAGACAACTAATTTGGTTTTACTTACAGTTTGTGGCTAAGGATCAGAAACGCAGTAGAAACAGACCCTCCTTTCAGCTAAAGCCTGTTCGCAAATCCCTCATTGTACTGGCCCTTATTCATCCAGTAGTCTTTGGTGAAGTGTCGGTCACAAATACAAACGTTGGTGCAACTCTGTGGCTGGCTCCCAAAAACAAAGTCCATCCATTGCTGTTTCCTTCTGGAATTTGAACAAATGTAACTTTCTCTCACAGTTGAAGAAGCATTTCTTGTGTGACATGTTGACACTAAAAACATAGATGTGTCCACCGTGGTGTCTTCCGCTTTACACTGAGCAGTGAAGGTGGGTTTACCTTTCTTCTCATGAATATGGACTATCTGGAGAAGATAGAGTTCTCCATCACAGTCTCTGCCGCCTGATGATAGTGGGCATCCTTGGGAGCTGATCCAGGTTAAAGTCCATTACCCGTGAGGAGGGTGGGGGGACTGAGCATCCGTCAACAAAACATTCCAGGTAGCTTTTAACCAGCCATCCAAGGCCAGTACAGGGAGCCGAATTTGATAACAGCATTTGTTTTGGTTTCAGGCCAGAGCTGTTTCGTCTGCCTTGAGTCTATCAGTGGTCCCACTGGCAACTCCAATCATCCGAATTGTGGGTCAATTTCCATCCAGCCGAGCAGACAACTTCTCCAAGTTGGTGACCACCTTACGTACAAGCTCAGAAATCGCAACCAGCTTGCCATCCAGAACTAGAATAGCCTCCAGTTTATGATTTAGCTCCTGCAACGCCAAAGTCTGATTGTTCATAGCTCGACACACACTGGCACAGAAATCCGGCAGCTTGCCAGTGACCGCCGACAGTGTCCGAATTTTGCGATATGCCAGGAAACCGCCCGCTCCAAACAGCAGAAACCCAGTAATCATGAATCTGAATGTATAGATGTCTTCAGTGTCCTCGACAGACACATGACTTTCCACACTTTCCACACACTCCCCAGGAATCCATCATATATCCAGCCGAAAACGTTCCGCCAGGACAAGCAGGCTGCCCTACACCTGTTTTCCAGTTCGAAAAAATTTGGTCATTGCATTTAGGGACCATCTGATCAAATCCATATTCAAGATTTGAGTTTCAGAAAGAAATGCAGAGAGAGGCTCAGAGATGACAGGACAGTAGCAGGGCAGAGTGGGAGGAGGGAGGGAGAAGAAAAGTGTCTGCCTCGGTTGAGAGCCGGAAGAAGATTTAGTATTCACCACTGTAATACTGTAAAAAAAAGTAGAAATAGAATAATTGGGCCCTTTAAATAAAAAAAAACAAGAAATTTTCATTAAAAATCGTCACAAAGTGCAAAGTTAATTTATAAAACCTATTTTTCGCAGAGTCCTGTTAGTCGTGCATTATGATGTCTGTTACATCAGCATTGTCACCGTCTCTCTGTCAAGTTAAGTTGTGGGTAGGGGTGTGCCAGTTCGGATGCCCGCAGTTACCAAGGAAACAAGCTATGGACACTAGTTCCTAAAAAAAGGACTGTTGAGTTCACATGTCCCGTTCCACATCCAGGTATTATTGCTTTATGGACAACTGTAAGAGAATCAGGAGGGCTTCACAAAGGGAGCAGAGGAAGCCTGAGTAAGCAACTACACTTAAGAAAACAAGCCCAAAAACCTGAGACTGACAATATTTACAAGCTACTGCAGAGAAAAATAAACCTAACAAGACTTTTCATCTCTGCTCATGTTGTGCTGCATCACTGCTGTAAACAGGAAGATCACAGCTGCTGGCTGAAATGTATTAATTTAGCTTTAAACCTCTTTTGGTTCTGTACCACTGGATGCAGTTACCTGACAGAACCAAGAAGAGAAAACAGAGGGGGAGAGAAACTGGTGCACTAAAAACATTCTTTTAAAAAGACAAACATCAAAAAATGATTGACATGTTTGCTACAGCAGAACCTTCATCAGATGCCGTTGATGATGATGATGGTAGGAGCTGCAGTAAGCTGCACTGCTTTCACATCATTGAGGTTCTGGGCTGAGCCGTGTTGGTATTAACGTGTTACTAGTAACGTTACTGTAGCACCGTTTTTGTAACTACACTTCTAATGAATGACACTTTAAATAAAGCAACTATGGCACGTTTGTTCGTTACTAGTATCTGATTGGTTCAGCCTGGTGACAAAGAAACTGAAAAGCACAAGTGGTTGTGGTGGGCAAATTACTCCTGTTGTATCTGATTGTGTTGTTTGTTTTTCAGTATCCTGGAAAATAAGTGAACTGAACAACAGTAACAGTCAGCTGCAGGCCAAACTTACCGGTAAGAAAGATTTTTATCTGAATAAACACCAATATCACACTTCATAATATTTACCTCAATATTGTCATGTTTTACATTTTTAACTATGTTTGTTTTAAAGCTACAAAAACTAACTTCAGTCAGCTGCAGAGCCGTCATGAAATCCTGAGTGAAAATCACAGCCAGTTAATGGATGAAATGAAGAAGCTGAAGAACAAGACTGAAGGTGATAGAAGACTGAAAACTAACACATAACATCACCTCTGAACATGTGACATGAATCTAGTTTTACCTTGAGAATGAACAGTTTTACAGAACAGATTTCACCCTGTTCACATACTAGATGATAAAAAGGAAACACCTCAAAACAAGTTTCCATGTAATTTGGTCACAGATTGGAGGAACTACAACAGCAATATTAAACTGTTCACAAGTTGATTATTTTCCAATAGTTTCAATCTGTCTTATTAACTTACATTTCAATTTAAAATAAAATTAAATAAAATCTATTATTTAAATTAAACTTTATTAATCGTCTTTACTTGTAAACTTTATTTATTCATCAATATTGGAATTTGTAACTAAATTTATTCAGAATCCTTCTCTTGAAAGTTGTTTTTATCATTTTAACAAGTAAAGTTGTTACAAATTTGATAATTAACATAATCTTTAACATTTTAAAGATAAACAGAACAACTTGACAGGATAACATTTATAAAATAGGATGAGCCAGATTACGATTTAGGCAGCATGACTCCAGGAACTAACTGAACCTCACTGGTGTCGCTTTGGAAACAACTGATCGTTTTATTGTTTAAAACTTGCTTTGTTGATCTAAAAACAGCACCACTTCTTTCTGCTCATGACTGATAAGATGTGAAGAATTTTATGGACCACTTCCCTTCACTTTGTTGTTAATCCTGAACATCATTAAGCTGCGGAACATTAAATTTGTAATGTCTGTGTTAGAAAAGAGAAAATGGAGATGGGAAATAACAAAGATGGACCTGGTTTAATATGTTTTTATCAGAGGATCTTTGTTATAATTGTGAAAAATCTGCCTCTGAAAAAGAAAAACAGTTTTGATTTAAAAGTTCAAATTAAGAAGAATAATTACTGGATGTCTGAAGATTCTCATTCATCCAGGTCATGACATCCAGTGTTGGTTGTCTCAAATCAACTGGACTGTTTTAGTTCCTTCAGAACATTGTGCTCTTATCGAGGAAGAGCGTCATCAGTTCTGATGGAGATAAGGGGAGATTTTACTGCAGTAACATGTGAAACCACTGGGTTGAGCTTGTTTCTGGGGAGGAGGCTACTGTCCTGTAGTAGACATCTACTTACCGTCTCTACTGCTTTCATGGCTGGCTGCATGTAAACAAAGTGGTCTCCAACAATGACTGACATGGGTCAAAGCAAAGCAGTGCAGACTTTCACTGATTACATCAACTATGTGGACAAGAACATCAAAATCACATGAAAAGATGTGAACAACAACAACAGCTGCCTTTCCTGGACTGTACTGTCCACATGATGGAGGACAGGAGCCTGCAGACTGGACAACCCTCATCCTTTAAACACAAGCTCGGAGTTATCAGAACGCTTCAGTACCGGCCAGAAAACATCCCCACCAATGCAGAAGCCCAGGAGCAAAGAATAAATATCTCTTAGGATGATAGAACTTATGGATTGTTTCTACCTGGACTGGACCTTTATTAAAGCTGCAACTAGACCCAGAAACACCACCGACACAGTGAGAAAGGAAAAGAAGAAAAAGGAAAAGAAAGAGTTGTCATCCCTGATGTGGCTGGAACATCTGAGAAACTCAGGAGGATTTTTAACAAACAGCAAATAGCCATGTTTGTCAAACCCAGCCACCCCGTCACACAGAAACTGACTCATCCTAAAGACCCGACTCCACACTCTTAAAAAAGCAACCTGGTGTTGCAGGTCAGTGCAGTGAGGACTGCAATGAGCTCTATATTGAGGAAAACAATCACTCAACAGATGGATGCTCAACACAGGAGAGAAACTCATCAGATCAGGACTCAGATTTTCTCCTTCATTCATTTTAAAATACAGACTTTTGAGGACCTCAGTGATAAAATCTTGGACAGAGAAGACGAGTGGTTTGAGCAGCAAGTGAAAGAGGCCATCTATGTCAAAGTAGAAAAAGCTTCAGTAAACAGAGGAGGAGGACTGAGACATCAGCTCTCCCCCACCTACAGCAGCATCTCTTCAGCCATACCAAAGACAATGAAGAGACTGACCCCCACTTAGCCTCAAGAGAAACTCCTGACAATAGTTGCTATTAATGACACCTCAGCTTGTAGACTCACTACTTCAGTAAAACTTTCTCCATCAGAACTGAAGAAGCTCTTCTGGATGAGAGCAAAATGTTTTCATGAAACTAAACCAAGTCCAGCTGACTTGACCCAACCTACGTTGGATACGATGACTGAATACTACGGCAATACTTCCTGAAAAGGAGAAACAGGGAAACAGATCATACTTCAGTGGGTTTCTGGAGTCATTTTAAGAAGAACTAAAGATTGAAAATGAAACTTAATGGAGCATGTTAAAATGTAGAGCATCGTCTTCATTTGCATTACATTACACTGCATTAAATCACATTTCACTGAGACAAAGTGGATAAAAACACACTGAACTACAATACGAGTCACGTTTTCACATTTGCTGGTTAGTTTTTGAATTCATGTGAATTTTCTGTGATGTATCGTTGGCAGCAACTTAAAACTAACATCTGATTTAATTTTTCCTGTATGAATATTTCTGTGAAGGACCAATATATATAAATGAGAAACTTGAACCATTTATGGTGTAAATATCCTGAAAGTATTATTGACTTGACATTAAATAACATAAAATCTGATCTTGAAATACTTGTTTGATATTCAGAGATCAGTTGTCCTGTTGGATGGAAAAGATTTGGAAGCAGTTGTTACTTTAAATTCACTGTGTTGAAAAACTGGTCAAAAAGCAGGAAAGACTGTCAGGAAAGAGGAGCTGATCTGGTGATCATAAACAGCAAAGAGGAACAGGTGGGTGTGTGTTTGATTTTTTATGTCTGTGTGAACTTTGATGTAACTGATCTGGTACTTTAGTCTTGATCTTTTGTCAGTCTGCTTCCTGTCCTGATGGATTTCACTTTAAATGGTTTTCAAGTCCTAAAATCAGGATCAGGGTGCTCATTTATAAAACTCTGCGTAGGATTCCTACTAAAAGTGGACGTCCGCCAAGAATCCAGAGTTTGCGTAAGCAACAAAATATTCTGATTTATAAAACCGTGCGTGCGCACAGGTGCAAGCAATTTTCCCTTTATAAATCACACTCTGCCTGAAAGCTTGCGCAAGTGAATTCTGCTGCTAGCCCGCCCCCTACACGCCCACATTCTACTATAAATGGTCAATGCAAAGCACCTCATGGACATTTCTGCATATAAATGAACCAGCTGATCTCTGCTATTTAAACCTAAATCATGGCAACCGAAAAGACGAGGAAGCGTAATTTTACGGAGACGGAGGTGGAGGTACTTGTTGGTGAGGTGGAGGCTCGCAAAAACATATTATTTGGCGGCCTCGGTAGTGGCATCAGCAACAAACGGAAAACAGAAGAGTGGCAACACGTTGTTGCAGCTGTCAATAGTGTGGGGGTGACGGAGAGGTCCGTGCCAGACATTAAAAAAAAGTGGTCGGATCTCAAGGTGGAGGCAAAGAGGAGGATGGCACGCCACCGCCAGGGAATGTGTGCCACAGGCGGGGGTCCTGCCACACCAAACCCCACGCCGCTGGAGCTGAAAATAGCCTCCATTCTTGGGCCCGCAAGCATCTACGGCATAGTGCCAGAGAATGAGGGGGACACAGACCAGGCGGACGCCACAGCAGAGACCGGTAAATTATTGTTTATTTAATTTAACAGCCATGTAAAAAGCAGCGAATAACATTTTTTATTTATCTCCAGTCACTCTACAGATGGAGGCAGTGGGTGAGGAGATCCCCGGTACATCCACAGAGGAGATGGTCAGACCCACCACGAGTGCGCCCCGGGCGCACGGCACAGCTGGAGGTGGCCGCGTGCTGACAGATGCGGTCCTCCAAACACAAAGGGACACCATCGACGCTGTGAAGGAAATTCGTGATGAATTACATCAAATCCGTCATGTAATTAGCGGAATGTGTGCTGTACTGTCTGAAATTTCCACGTCATTAAAAGAACTTGTTAAAAAATGAGATTTGCCTACTGTATTCCTTTCACAAACGCTGCATGACTTGCTGACGTAGCCTGGCTCCCCGTTGGTGGTCTTCATGCCGGGGAGGGGGCTGTGCGTCAGGATCCTCATGGTGAATGGGAGGGAGGCCAGGTGGGAGGGGAACACCATTCCTCAGTGCCACGTTGTGCAGGACACCACACGACATGATGATCCTGCACACCTTATTGGGCTGGTAGAGAAGTCTCCCCCCCGACGCATCAAGACACCGCCACCGGTTTTTAAGGAGGCCGATGGCTCGCTCCACAACAGAGCGCGCACGAACGTGGACGGAATTGAAGCGCGCCTCCTCTGCGCTTTGCGGGTTCGCAAAAGGCGTGAGGAGCCAGCGTCTCAGGGGATAGCCACTGTCACCTGCAGGTTTTGGAGATTAATTCAGAACAGAGACTTTGTTGAGATTTCCACAGTGTTTGTTGATACTTACCGAGAAGCCACCCATCCCGCGAAGCACCTGCCTGCAGTCTATTCCCTACACTGCTGTGTGCCAGGATGAATGAATCATGGGTTGACCCAGGCCACCGTGCCACTAAATTTGTCAGAAGCAAGTTTGAGTCGGAAATGACTTGCACGTTAACTGAATGCACATTTTTTCGGTTAACGTAGACAAACTCATTCTGACTTGGAGCCCTTATAGCAACGTGAGTGCAGTCAATCGCGCCGATTACATTTGGGAAACCGGTTGATGCTGCAAATTGCCTTTTAATGTTGGCCTGTTCCCCTACAGTGTATGGAAACTTTATGTATCGACTGCTCATTTTTATAATGCCATCCAAAACGGCAGGCATTACATTACTCAGCGATGGCTGAGATATTCCAGACCTAAAATGGAATGTAACAACTTATTGAAACCCACTGAGTTTTGGGCTGGAACATGTCAGCTGAGATTAAATTAAAATTACCTGTCGGCTAATTCCCGCTGGAAAGAGCCGGTTGCCAGAATCCCGAGAGTTGTCAGCACCTGCATATGCGCGGGTATGGCATGGTTCCGGCGGGTTGATCGCTCCAACACTGGGCCCAACTCAGCACATAGATTTAAGAGCACTGCTCTAGGAAATCTAAATCGGCATATCAGCCAGTCATCATCGTTGGCCAGGAAATCTTGATGGTCTCTAAAAACTCTCTCCATCCTGATCCTGCCGTTTGCGTAATCTTCAAGGAGTGCCAGCGCATCCATTGTGAAGTTCTGCATTACGCACGGTCGTAATTCACCTATTTATGTTTACTCAGTAATTACACTCATTACTACACACCTTGTCACAATTAGGCTTCTGTGAACAAATGAGTGCATTTGCTTTACGATCAAAACAAGTAAGACCATACTGCACTGACAACATTAAATTCCTATGGGGTGCCTATAAGTCGGCTACAGGTATGATTTCAGGAACGCATCTATATTTCAGGCTTCTGTGTTTATGATTCTATGGCACTAGTGTCGGATATGATGGCATGATGGCATGCATGAATGAAGGTGAAGTTCATCACCTCACCAGCAGCACCGCCAGTTTCCCGTCTCCAAAATGTTCGTAAGCAAGTTTCAGAGTTTACGTACCGGTACGCACATTTTCCCGCCACGTTAGTTTTTATAAATCAGAAACTTTCCGTAGAAAGTCACTTACGCCGCTTTTTGTGCGTAAGCAAGCTTTATAAATGAGCACCCAGCTGATCAATTAGATCCATTTACTTGATTTACTTCATGAACTCATTTCTAAATATAAATATTTTCATATTTCAGTACTTTATGGTTTTGTTTTGACTCAGTTCTGCTACATTTGTTAAAAAAAAAGAATAATTGTTAAACATGTAGTAAAAATGTGATTTATTTACCAGAACAAAGACCAGGGGTCTCATTTATAAAACTGTGCGTAGGATTCTTACTAAAAGTGTACTTACGCCCAAAACCGGAAGTTGGCGTACGCCATAAAATATTCTGATTTATAAAACCGTGCGTACGCACAGGTGCAAGCAATTTCCCCTTTATAAATCACACTCGTCCTTGAAGTTTGCGCAGGTGAATTTGGCTCATGTTCCGCCCACTACACACCCACTTTCCACCATAAATGGTCAATGCAAAGTACCTCAGCGTGTATTAAAATGAGCCAGCTGATCCATGTTGTGATCCATGAACAACGGCAACCGCAGGGAAGCGAACCAAAAAACGCAACTTCACAGAGGCAGAAATCGATGCATTAGTGAGTGAGGTGGAGAGTCGAAAAATTATTTTGTTTGGTAGCCACAGTAGTGGCGTGACAAATAAGAGTAAGTGTCGTGAGTGGCAACACATAGTTACCTCAGTTAACTCTGTGAGCGGGACAGAGCGGACCATGGCGAGATCAAAAAGAAACCATCAATGAACTGAAGGAAATCAGAACAACACTGCATAATTTGTGTGACATTATGTTCGACATTCCAAACACATTAAAAGAGCTTGTGAAAAAGTGAACCTTATTGTCTGCTTAATCGCTGCATGACCTCCTCACGGAGCCGTGCCCCGTGTTGGAACTCCCTGTGTCTGGGAGGGGGCTGTGGGTGAGGGTCGGCATTCCGAGGAGGGGGGAGGCCAGGAGGTAGTTGGATGCCGTGCCTCAGTGCCAGGTTGTGCAGCACGCCACACGCCCTCACGATCCTGCGCACCTTTTGGGGATTGTACAATAATCTACCCCCTGACGCATCCAGACACCGCCACCGGCATTTTAAAAGGCCGATGGCGCGCTCTACAGTTGAGCGCGCACGGGAGTGAGCGGTATTGAACAGGGTCTCCTCTGCGCTCTGGGGGTTTGGGAAGGGGGTCAGGAGCCAGCGCCGGAGGGGGTAGCCACTGTCCCCTGCATTTCAATGAAACAGTGCATCAGTGGTCTGCATCTGGCTAAGCTGGTTGTCAATATAAAGTTATTGTCTTACCAAGAAGCCAGCCATCACGTACAGCGCCTGCCTGCAGTCTCTTCCCTACACTGCTTTGCGCTAGGATGTAAGAGTCACGTGTAGAGCCAGGCCATCGTGCAACTACATTTGTCAACATCATGTTGGATTGACATATGACTTGAACATTGATAGTATGCACATGCTTCCTATTGACATACATGAATTCATCGACATATGGGGCCCTTATAGCAATATGAGTGCAGTCAATTGCGCCGATTACATTAGGAAAACCGGACATTGCTGCAAATTGCCTTTTAATGTCGGCCTGTTCTCCTGCAATATAGAGAAATTGGATGTGGAAGAGTGTAGCAGGACGCATAGACAGCGGAGACGGGTTATGAACTCTTGCCGGGTTGAAGTCATGCACGCTGACCAGTGAGCCGAAATCACACTTGCGGTCATACAGCCAGAGCGCAAAATTAATTGGAGACATGGTGACAGGACCCCACGCTGCCACAAGAGGACTCTGGATGCAGTGTGTTGTTAATTCCCCACCTCTCCATCTGTGTCGCCAATTCCCCCAGCCTCCAAAACCAGCGTACGCATGGGTCAGAGCTGCCGTGAAAGACCGCACATTTTCACGTCAAGTTTGTTTTTTATAAATCACAACCTTTGCGTGAAAAGAGGCGTACGCCAGTTTCAGGCCCCATTTTGTGCGTACGCAACGGTTATAAATGAGACCCCAGATTAGTATGAGTGAAAAAATGTTGCTGAATGAATCATAACACTAAAAATTAATTTCAATAACAACAAAATCAGTGAAAACTGTTTTCTGATCAAAGGAAACTACAGGAAACTAAAGTCAGTAGTTTTAATGAAATTTCAACATTTGTTTTAACAAAGACTGAAAAGTATTCATTAACATTTTGTTGCTTTTGGTTTTTGCAGAATGGAAGAATTAAAAAGTTTGTTTTTCTTTCAGATATTGTTACAGTTATGTTACTACAACAGACGAGCAGAATAATGATTTTTTTTATTCTACCTTTTCTTTGTTTGTCCAGGAATTTGTCAGTAAACTGAGTTCATGGTTCTGGATCGGTCTTGAATGGAAAGAACATGGATGGAAATGGGTGGACGGATCTCCACTGACAGAAACGTAAGAAATTCTTTACAATGTTAATTAATATCACTGTTTAGAGACGTAAAATCTAAAATGTAGAATCTTACAATATTCTCCTAAAAATATGAAAAATCAGGAGATAATTTTAATTTGTTTCAACAAGTATCTCTCTGAATGAACAACTTGAACTTTGTTTACTAAAAACTTCCTGCAAGCCGACTGAAAAACTACAACAAAACATGTTTACAACTGACAAAGTATTTTACTACATTTAATGGCTGAAAAGGTTTTTCTAGTGTCTGATGGTTCACAGTGAAAAGTCATGGAGGAGGACAGACTGATCAGAAATAAAACCACTAACAAGCTTAAAACCAGGAAGCAGATCAGCAGAGGAAACATTTCTGGAGGATTGAGCAGCTTTTACAGAATTTAATGAATAAATAGAGACAATGTTGGACTTTATCAAGAGTCCATAAATGATCCATAATCAGTCCAGACCCATAATCCTGTGTGTTGTCACATGTGTGTACGTTCTATGAGATGATGAGAAAAGAAATACAGAAAACATCTGAAACTTATAAAGAGGAAGTTTATCTGAATGTGGAAATAATCCTGAATTTCAGTCCAGTTGAATGTGATGTTTTATTTGTCCAACAGGTTCTGGGAAGATGGAGGGCAGAACATGTACAACAGTTATCAAGGAAAATGGCAAGCAGCACATTCCAGTGGTACGTCTTACTGGATCTGTGAGAAAAATTCTTCCGTCTCTCAGTGATATAAATGTGTTTGCAGTGATTAAACTGTCAAATTTGACACCAAAAATATTAAGAAAAGTTCTCTTTGTTGTAAATTTCAGATGTTGTGTGTCACTCATAATCTACATATATCTTCCCTCTGTAGTCTAATATATAGACAGAGTAGTGAAGGTGGAAGTCATCCATACAACAACAACAACATATAAACTTTGTTCCACTCATTTATTGTAAAACAAGGAAAACTGCAGCCTCTCTTTACTTTGTTTACTTGCTTGATTTATGATGTTTTTCTTGCTAAATCTACAGTCAGTATCATCTTTAATTTATCTGGCACACATGAAGGTAGCAGCTGAAGATTTTAACAAGAAGAAAAATCCTCAATCTTAGTTGTTTTAATCTGGATTGTGTGAATAACTGCAGACTGATCAATGGAGGAGAACTTTCCTCCTTCTGATAAATGTAAACAGAAATGTGTTACGTTTCTTTTGCAAACAGCAGGATGTACTGGAGAATGACGTTAGTGGATGCTTCTATGGGCCACAACTAATGTCTACTTTTTACATGTAGTACAATTGTAAGGATTGTGTTTTTATACTGAGATGGAAAAAGTAAAGAAACTGAGCTCTGGAGAAATGAGAATTTGTGTTCTACAAATTTAACTAAACACTGAAAAACAACATATTATGTTGGATGATATAGAAAAAAAAGTTCAACTTGTCATCCAGGCACTAAAATGTGGACGTTTCTAAAAGTCCCCCAGTTACAAAACAATCTTACTTTTTGTTAAATGTTTTTATTTCTTATCAGTATTTGATCCTTTTTACTCATTCTAGACATGTTGTGTATGTTGCATTGCTAAACCTGAAATTAAATCCTATATCTTAAGCCTCTACTTCTGCAACCTCACTGACCTTGCAGTGCTTGTTTAGCTTCTATCAGAACGTCAGTGGGATTCACTGTTTTCATGAACCCTGTGAAATGTGGACTGAAGGCATGACTGGTGAAACTTGCACTGAGATCTAAACAGCTTTCAAATAAATGCCTGTTTTCATGTTTTATGATTTTATTCAATCAAATGAAACTTATTTTTCCAACATGTGTGTCAGTTTCTACTTCATGTTGTTAGATAGATTTTATTGTACTGGTTAATTATCCAAGGCCATGATTATGTTTCAGTGAGGAAATATTTTAGTACTATTGCAAAGATGTTTGATTAATTAGAAATACAGAAATAAAACTTTTACTTTTTCCTTGAAACTGTTTAACTACACTTCAGATGTTCCTGAATGCTTGTTTGTCCACATCTTTCTCTCATAAAGCTGGTTGCTCTGGCGATGCAGACACCAGTCTAAACACCGGACAGTAAGCTGGTTTTGGACGTGTCTCGGGTTGCTGACCTTGGCAGGCACCGTTACTTCTGTCTGTCTCACTCCGCCGTCTCTCGCTGGACGTCTCCCTACTTCTCCACCTCGCTCCCTCTCTCCTCTTCCCCTCCCCTCACATTCTCTGCTTTGCATGCTGACGGCTCTCTACCTCCTCCTGACCTGCATGAGGATGTGTAACAGGACAAGGTTGAACCTCAGTCCATTTCAGGTTCTCTCTAGCAGGCCTCCTGGTCTTGGAATTGAGCCGACCCTACCTGAAATCGTCATTGGTGAGGATTCAGTGTTGGTTTATTGCGAAACCTTTTCCTTGTGCTTTCTGAGGCTTTAAAGGTGGTGACAGCAGCTCTCCCAAAACCAGCTGAGGACGGGTTTCACACACACTGATGCAGGGTGGCTGGATTGTAAGTGAGGACCTCAGAAGGAGCATTAAACGGCTCAGAGGTTCACGGGTCTGTACCAGGTGCCCCTGTGGGTGGTCTTCCTGGCCAGCCACTGCAACTGTGTCCCAGCACCGGTGGAAAATCTTCAATCTTCACCGCCCCCTCCATCTCCATCTCTGGGGTAGATCTCAACTCATCTAATCCACCTGGAAGAATCAACATGGGTTGTCCTGTCCCCTTTTCCCTGAGTGGTGACTAGCAACAACCATGGCCTTCAGATGACTATGGGAGCTTGAATGCAGATGTTGTGGAGAAATACTCATCTGCTTCATTTCTTTTCTCGTTCACATGTAGGCTGACAGCCACAGGAGTTGGTGAAACGTCACCTGATTGATCATCATGATGAGGAAACACGTGTGCTGGCTGAGCAAATCGCTCTGAAATTCACAAATTCCAGCTGTTCTGTCTGTTCCCTGATCTCATTTGCTACACCTGAGTGATGCTATGCTTGTATGATGTGCATTTTACTTCTTTGGGTCTTCGTGGTATGAATATGCTGTTTCACACACACCTTCTCAGGGTTCTTGCTGTCCCACAGGTGTTGTGTAGGTTTGTGGTCACCATTCTTGCCTGTCTCTTCCTTTCAGGTAACTGGTGTGATATTTGTTGCTTAGCCTTCCTTATTCCTTATGCACGTGTGGCCTCTAATTTAACTATTGCTCTATTCCTGCAGGCGTCACTCTGGCCTCCATAAGAGGGAGAGGTCGGCTCCATGGTCTAAGTTTCTAGGTTGTATAATAACTCTTATGTTACTGGTCGTAATGCTTTTCACATAGATCAGTTGGCTATTGAACTTGAGAATCTCTTTGTACCAGTTTCATCTGGTTTTGAGTCCCTGACCCCTGAGCTTAAGGCTCTATGTGTCGTCCCTGGAGAATGGGATGACTCTGGATTCCTCCTCGCTGACCTGGGCGGAGCCTGTCAGGTAACAGGTGCTGAGTGTTGTATTTGGATTCCTGATACTTCTAACTACATTTTAGCTGTTTTACATTATTTACGGGACCTCATGCAGGTGATGACTTGTACTTATGATGATATTGGTTTACTGGTTTTAACAGTGATGATGATGATTTCTGAACCTCAGTATAATGTTATGGTGTGTCAGTGTATATTTTATAAACTTTTGCTTTTACTACAACCTAGGGGTGTCTATGCTCATGTAGGATCAGCAGCTCTTATCCTTCCTTCATTTCCCACTTATGTTGATTATGAGTTTTTTTTTATTAATCTGGGTGCATTTTGACCCTTGATGTGATTATAAAAGTGGCATTCTGTTGTGTGAGGGTGTTATGGTAAATTTCTTTGCGTTTTGTGTGATTAATAGTAAAACAAGGTTTTCCTTTAATCAAAAGAGGGGAATTGTGAAAGAAATTTTGCTGCATACGGTAATCACTCATATATACTCATATCATAATCACATGTATATTCAGTTTTCTTTAATAATTTAATATTGTTAATCCATTCACTATTACATTTTCATATTGTGTGTTCTCATTCTACAGAATACTGAAGTTACAGTTTTCATTGTGTATGCGTGTGTGAGGTCAGACTGACCACTTTCTTCCCAGAGCTCTGAAATGGCAGAGTTGAGACTGGTTTTCTCACCTGCTAGATAGTAATAGTTGTTTGGGATATCAGCTTGTTGTGGTATGTGGGCTTTGTCTGAAAACTGGAAGAAAGTGGCACAACTCAGTTTTCTATTCCTCGTTTATTATTTTGCTGTTTGATCTTCAGCTGGGGACCAGCTGAATAAAACTGTTTCTTTCTGATGAATCATCAGAGTCTCTCCCGACTCCATGCGAGTCGGGACGACGACTCTCTTTACTTGCAAGTAATTCTTTATTCAATACTTCTCCTGTAAATAAACCTTATATTACTTTTACTCATTCCAGACTCTTGGTGATTTTTCTACAACAGAAGCCACCCTGATTCTCTCACAGTTGTCCACAATATTGGATATTATGTTAGAAGAGTCCAGACTGTAAGAGGGGTGGTCTAGGTCACAATTTTTGATCGCCATCAGAATGTGTACCTGCACTATAATGAACTCAGAATTAAATACAGGTTTTCAAGACTTCACTCATCTTCTAAGACGTACATGCAGACACAGATTCTGATGGATCACAGATTTTGGTGTAACACTTCAGAATTAAAGTGGAAAAACACACTACAGGCTGATTCAACTTTGATGTAATGTCCTTAAAACAAGTCAAAATAAGGCTCAGTAGTGTGTGTGGTCTCTACATGCCTGTAGGACCTCGCTACAATGCCTGGGCATGCTCCTGATGCGGTGGTGGGTGGTCTCCTGAGGGATCTCCTCCCAGACCTGGACTAAAGCATCTGCCAACTCCTGGACAGTCTGTGGTGCATCGTGGTGTTGGTGGATGGAGAAAGACATGATGTCTCAGATGTGCTAAATTGGATTCAGATCTGGGGAACGGGCAGGCCAGTCCATAGCATCAATGCCTTCGTCTTGCAGGAACTGCTGACACACTCCAGCCACATGAGGTCTAGCATTGTCTTGCATTAGAGGGAACCCAGGGCTAACCGCACCAGCATGAGGTCTCACAAGGGTCTAAGGATCTCATCTCTGTACCTAATGGCAGTCAGGCTACCTCTAGCGAGCATATGGAGGGCTGTGCGGCCTCCCAAAGAAATGCCACCCCACATCATTACTGACCCACTGCCAAACTGGTCATGCTGGAGGATGTTGCAGGCAGCAGAATGTTCTCCACGGCGTCTCCAGACTCTGCCACGTCTGTCACATGTGCTCAGTGTGAACCTGCTTTCATCTGTGAAGAGCACAGGGGTCAGTGGTGAATTTGCCAATCTCTGTGTTTTCTGGCTAATGCTAAACGTCCTGCACGGTGTTGGGCTGGAAGCGCAACCCCCACCTGTGGACGTCGGACCCTCATACCACCCTCATGGAGTCTGTTTCTGACTGTTTGAGCAGACACATGCACATTTGTGGCCTGCTGGAGGTCATGTTGCAGGGCTCTGGCAGTGCTCCTCCTGTTCCTCCTTGCACAAAGGCGGAGGTAGTGGTCTTGCTGCTGGGTTGTTGCCCTCCTACGGCCTCCTCTATGTATCCTGATGTACTGGCCTGTCTCCTGGTAGCGCCTCCATGCTCTGGACACTACGCTGACAGACACAGCAAACCTTCTTGCCACTGCTCGCATTGATGTGCCAACCTGGATGAAGTGCACTACCTGAGCCACTTGTGTGGGTTGTAGACTCCGTCTCATGCTACCACTAGAGTGAAAGAACTGCCAGCATTCAAAAGTGATCAAAAGATCAGCCAGAAAGCAGCAACTGAGATATAATCTGTGGTCACCACCTGCAGAACCACTCCTTAATTGACTTACAATACTTGTGACAACCCCAGAGCGGGCTGTATTTTGTCCGTCTCTGGGGACTTTACTTTTTGCTTCCCGCTCTCTCTTGTTCTGCCTCCTCCTCCTTCTCTCCGCCTCTGTCGTCCGTTTCTCAGGTGGCCAGTATGCTGCTCCGGTTCTCCCGCGGTACCTGGCGGGGGCGTGGCCCGTTTGGGCTTAAATACCAGGCCTTCTCCACCTGCGGGGCTCTGCTCGCGCCGGCCTGCTCACTTGCAGCACTCTGTGTCCTTTGTTTGTGCACTCATTAGTTCTTCCACTTTAGTTTTCCCACTCAACACCTCTCTACAACCAACACTTCCACGCACGACTGATGCTACAGATTGTACACATAGGTTACACTGTTAAGTTACTTTAGGCACCTTTTCTAAATAAATCTCTGTAATTGGCATCCCTCGTTGTTCCGCGTCTTGTTTGTCAAGTCTCTCACGAGCCGGGCTTGACATACTTAAGTTACATTGTGTTGTTTAAGTGTTCCCTTTATTTTTTTTTGAGTTGTGTGTGTGTGTGTGTGTAGACATTATGATCTCCTAGACCTTGGCTCCAATTTTTTTTCTCTAACTGGACCTCTTTAAATTTTAGTTGAATACCCCTGGTGTAGAGGATGGGACTGAGAACTGTGGTGTTTGTTTATTTATTTGTTTATTTATTTATTTGAATGCCCATTAGCACAGCAAAGCTGTAGCTATTTTTCCTGGGGTCCCGAAAAAGAGTTACACATTCAAAATGACATGATCAAAATAATTATACAATACATTACATACATTTCATTGCCATGCACAAATAATGTAAAAAGATACTCAGCAATATTAAAACCATAATCTTACAATAATAAATCTCATATCATTTTTAAATAACAATTTTCACATTCATTATTAAAATGGTGTGCCAGTGTTAGTGATGATGCTGGCTGAAGTCCTGTTTCCAATCCTGACAGACTGAGGGGCTGTCCCCACGACGCCGGTTTGCAGCAAAACCACAAAAGTATTTTAGCAAACCACCCTTTTACCCCCACGAAGCCAGGATTAACCTCCATTAAACCGACCATGTCTGAAGCCAGGTACCAAAGTGGATAGGTTTGAGTCCTCTGCCGTCTGCAGTACCGTGCAGACAGCAAAGCAGCACAACTAGAGGATATGACGTCAATGTGACGAACACGTGCCGATTCCCAATCCACCCTTTCTCAAGTTTTTTATTCTTTGTAATCAAGCATTTTTTGAAGAAGAAGCTCTTCATTAGTCCAAAGAAATGTTTCTCTTTTGCCTTGCAGTGAATCTTCAGCTATTTTCTCTTCTCTGCTTCCCATGTGAACTTCCTGCAACACGCAGTGAGCCTTTATCTGCGCATGCGTTGTTTTGCTCTAGCTGTGGAGTTTTACTCTTTAGCACCCCCCACAGCCTTGTAGTATGTACTACAGCGGTGTCGTGGGGATGTTGAAGCCTTTCTGCCAATTTTCGCCACCGTTTTCACACCCGAACCAGCTTTAGTGCCATGTGAATATAGCCTGAGTCAGAAGGTACTGTAGCCAGTCACAGAGGATGGGGTGTAGTTCCAGGGAAAACAGTTTGTCAGTGAGCTTGTGGGAGATGACCGTATTGAATGCCGAGCTGTAGTCAGTAAAAAGCATCCTGATGTAGGAGTCTTTATTCTCCAGGTGTGAGTAAGAGATGTGCAGGGCTGCAGCAATAGCGTCTGAGGTGGACCTGTTGGACCGGTAGGCATACTGCAGGGGGTCCAGTGTGTCTGGTAAGAAGCTCTGAATGTAGGTCAGCACCACTCTCTTGAAGCATTTCATAATGATTGGAGTAAGTGCTACTGGCCTGTATTCATTCAGACAGCTGGGGGTCTTTTTGGGGAGGGGGACAATAGTAGTGGTCTTAAAGCAAGATGGAACAGTTCTCTGGTTGAGGGAAAGGTTGAATATGAAGGTGAGAATGTCTGCCAGCTCGTTGGCACATGCTCTGAGGGCTCATCCAGGGATGTTGTCTGGCCCTGCCGCTTTGCGAGGGTTGATCATCCTCAGAGCTTTGTTTACCTGGGCTGATAAGACGACTGGTGAGGGGGAGGGGTGTGTTGCTGTCCAGGTGTCTGAGAGCCTCCTCTCTGTGTGGGGGGTGGAGGTCTCAAACTGGGTGTAAAATGTGTTGACGTCATCAGGCAGACTGTCTGTGGTGCTGATGGTGGTGAGAAGGGAGAGCAAAGCAGGAAGTTAATGTTTTCATTAATCGTCATTCAACACCAAACAAGTAGAACAAACTGCCAGTGGAGATTAAACTCTCACCAAATGTAGACTCTTTTAAATCCATGTTCAAAACATTTTGCCTAAAAATGAAATTTGTTCTGTATCTTTTAATTTTTCTAGACTGCTGCTAGCATTTAATTGTTTAAATTTAGTTATATGTTTTATATTTTATCATGATTTTTTAATTGTGTCTTAATATTATTTTAAATGTTTCTGCATTGTCTATTGTCAAGTACACTGAATTGTATTCATATGTGCAACACAAATAAAATTGACTTGCCCTGTCTGGGCCTCAAGAAGGGGAAGTCAACAGTTCATTCGAACCATTTCCTGTGTCAGAAGCTCTTCCTTCAACTATTAAACTACAAATCAGTCACTAACAAAGATTTCTAAATGCATTGTGTTGCTGCTGAATAAAGTCTAATTTGTGCATTTCTCCATTCACAATATATGAAATTTACAAGCAAACTTTTGAATTTATACAATCCCAGTTAGGAGTTTGGACAAACACACTGGTTCACAGTGAATACTGATGCATACATATTTTTATAAATGACATCATGGTCTGTACTGTCACTTCCTCAAAGTTCACAGCTGAAAGCTGCACAACACCAAAATAAACGAACAGAGACTAAAGTCTGATCAGTTATTTCTCAGCAAGATGTCTGCTGAACTTCACCCTGAGCCAGATCTGAGAGTGAAATACAGGACAAGGATCCATGAAGATGAAGGAGGCAGAGAGCAAAGCGAGGTGGAGATGTTTTACGATGGAGAGCAGCACTCTGATCGCAGCTTACAAAGACCTGGTAAGCAGGAAATATTGAAAATGGCTCAACATGAAGTTAAAAAACAATGTGGTACACGTTTGTGACTTTAAACTCTCAAATTATCAGACCAACTCCTTAATTTATCATCCATTTTAGTTCCTGTAACTTCAGCCCAAACAGGTTGAACTTATATGAATCATCATCATTTCAAATATTTATTATTCAGTTCAGCGTAGATAAAACACAGTTTCAGAAAAAGTCCTTAAAAAAAGAAATAATGGTTTCTCTGTGTGTTTGGATTCTGTAGAAAACAACAACCAGAAGAACCTTCAAGCTGTGAATAGAAGCCATGTTACAGTTTTCAAGGTGTTCCTGGGAGTGATGTATCTTCTGATTCTGGCTGGAGTCATAATACGCTGTGAGGACTTGTATTTTTATACTTTGAATGTATAGATAGAGTTACTTAGAATAACCTCAGAGTCTCTCACCAGTCATGAACAAAGCAACAGGCGACCACCAGATGTTACATTGATGGCTTGGACAGCTAATCCAGATGTATGGGAGTGATTTTTATTCCTACACAAGATTAAAACATAATTATGGCTTAATTAACTCGTTAAACTCTAGGGATTTTTGGAGGTGTGGTTTGCCTGAACAGACCTATCCAAATTAAATTGACAATAACTCTCTAATTATAAGGTCAATATGCATAATCTTGGTAAATGTTCATACATCTGAGCAAATTGTGATAAAGGAAAAAAATTTACTTTTATCCTCACCTTATACCACTGTGCACAGTGCATAATGAAATCAGTGTCATAGTTCGCATTAGCATCGCTGCTAGAATCAGAACTGGATATAACTACATCTGTGTTTACTTCAGACTTTCTAAAAGGGTGTATTTATTTTTTTATGTCTTGGACATGCTAATCACTTTTAGCCTTCATTGAAAATGAGTGAAGTCTGTTGTTTTATATTCCCTCTGTGTGGTACGCCACAGTGCTTCACAGATCTTAATGTGAATGCTCCTGCCTTTATACTCAAAAATATCTACATGATGGGTGAAGTCTCATTCAAGTATAAGATATCATTTGATAGCTCGCGAAATGTAGATTTGACCAAACTTAAACAACTGCTACAATGTCTTCCAGTAGGGTTTTAGACAGCACCACAGCACTGAGATGCTCTGACCAAAGTCATTAATGACATATGTTTGAATACAGATGATGGAAAAATGTCAGTCTCAGTCTTACTGTACCTCAGTGCTGCATTTGATACAGTCGACTACAATACATTGCTTAAACGACTGGAGAACTGGGTGGGCCTCTCTGGCACTGTGCTACACTGGTTTAACTCTTATTTAGAGAATAAAAAGAGGATTACATGTGAAGTTCCCCAAGGTTCCATCCTGGGGCCTTTTCTGTTTAACATCTACATGCTCCCACTGGCACAGGTCACAAGGAAAAACAAAATTAGTTACCATAGCTACGCAGATGGCACACAGATATATATTAAAATGTCACCAGGAGATCGAGGCCCCGTACAGGCTCTTGGGAAATGCATTGAGGAGACTGGATGACTCTAAACTGGATGTGTCTAAACTTTCTTCAGTTAAACAAAAACAAAACTGAGGTGATTGTCTTTGGAGTGAAAGAGAAACAATTAAAGGTCACCACAGATCTTCAGTCTATACCTAAAAATCACCAACCAGGCCAGAAATCTGGTTGTATTAATGGACTCAGACCTTAACTTTGAGAAACACATTAAGGGAATCACAAAGTCAGCCTACTATCACATTAAGAATATGTGATGTCTTAGCAGGACCTGTAAAAACTAGTCCATGCTTTCATCTTTAGTCGGCTTGATTATTCTAACAGTGGTTTTACAGGTTTACCTAAAAAATTAATTAGACACCTGCAGCTTATTCAGAACTCTGCTGCCCGAGTCCTCACTAAGACCAAGAGAGTGGACCACATCAGTCCAGCTCTGAGGTCTTTACACTGGCTGCCTGTTCGTCAGAGAATAGACTTTAAAGTTCTGCTGCTGGTCTATAAAACTCTGAATGGTTTAGGACCAAAATACATCAGAGACCTCTTGACCCAGTATGAATCTACCAGATCCCTCAGGTCATCTGGTTCCAGTTTCTTATCAGTTCCCAGAGTCAGAACCAGACATGGAGAAGCTGCATTCAGCTTCTATGCTCCACATGTCTGGAACAAACTCCCAGAAAGCCTCAGATCAGCTGAAACACTCAGATTATTTAAATCAAGGTTAAAGACCCACCTGTTCTCTGCTGCATTTCACTAGTTTTTTTTAAGAAGTCAAAATCTACACCTGGTTCTTTTAAGCTGGAATTAAGTTTTAATATTGTCTTTAACTTTATTTCTTGCATTTTATCTTTTTTGTTTAGCATCTTCCTTCTGCTTTTACTTGATAAATTGTATTTCTTCCATTGCTTTCTGCACCCTGCTGTAATGTTTTATGTATATGGGGGTATTTTTCTATCTTTAATCAAGAGCGCAATTGTTTGCTTTGAGAGCAAGATTTCTGGTTTTCACACTCAAATATCATCCTGCTCGCTCTCAAAACTCTGCTCTCACACTCAAAAAGTCCCTCTTGCGTTCAAATATATCGTTCTTCCTTTCAAAACTCTGCGCTCAGACTTGGTCTCTTTCCCTCACACTCAGACACTTTCTCTGCGCACTCAAAACTTCTGCTCTTGGATATTTTTTCCTCTCTCTTGGGTTGCAGAAAGAGCTGTCTGTCAAACCTCCTCCAGCCAATAGAATATAGCAAATAGTCCTCACCTTCTTCAGGGTGCGCTTGTTTTACTTGACACAGTGACTCCACACTCTTAGCCCACATTTTGTTTGAATATAAACTATTTAGTAGTGACTAATTATCATTTTATGTTTTGTATAACAGTGTCTCATTAATAAAACAAATAATTTGTTTCTGATAGTTTTCTACATTGTGCAGTGTAATAATAACGATTAGCAAAGAAAACCCAACATGTTACGTTTCTGTCAGAGGGGGCGGGGCCATTTTCAAAACTCAACATAGCCCGACCGCAAAGGCTCATGGGAGATGCAGATTCAGCTGAAATTTAATCTTTTTTTTATTGCTGTGCTATAAATTTGAGTTCTTTGCTTCAATTCATGTGTCATGTTAACAAGTAGACAATGTCATAAAGTTCTGCCCTCTTTGAATTTTAATTTTGGCACCATGAATGCAAAGGACAGTACAGGAAAGCAAACCACCACCAGCATCTAGTTCTTACTGTGTAATGATTAAGGTAAAGAATAGTTATTGGCATCATTCACTTTAATGTTCTATTTGTTGTGGTTTTAGATGCGTGAGCGAGAATAAGCATCTACAAATTATTCTTCTATGTGTGTCAAAGGTCAGTGAAAATACTGAACAGCATGTGTAAATGTAAGAGAATTCAGTTAAAACTACTGGAGGTGTCAAGAAGTTAAGATAGGTTAACTAATGGGTTTTAAAATTCTAATGGTTGGTCATGTTGATACAACTTGAAATGTTTCGGCATTTGTAAAAACTGGAATGGTTTAAGGCAACGCGTTTCCACGAAAATTTCTAGTAAGCTAAAGCAGATAAAGCATTGTTTGGCAACTGGCAGGCTGCCAATAACATCTAGCCTACCAGATTAAATTGATCAAATAAAAAATAAAGAAGTTTATTTACCTGCACTCTAATCCTGGATTAGTTCAGTTTATTAGAAAATATTGTGGAAACCCGTTGCTGCCACCCGCCTCTACTAGTTTTAACTGAATTCTCTTACATTTACACATGCTGTTCAGTATTTTCACTGACCTTTGACACACATAGAAGAATAACTTTGTAGATGCTTATTCTCACTAACAAATCTAAAACCTCAAAAGTAGAACATTAAAGTGAACAATATCAATAACTATTCTTTACTTTAATCATTATACAGTAAGAACTAGATGCTGGTGGTGGTTTGCTTTCCTGTACTGTCCTTTGCATTCATGGTGCCAAAACTAAAATTCAAAGAGGGCAGAACTTTATGACATTGTCTACTTGTTAACATGACACATGAATTGAAGCAGAAAACTCAAATTTATAGCACAGATATAAAAAAAAAAAGGTTAAATTTCAGCTGAATCTGCATCTCCCATGAGCCTTTGCGGTCGGGCTATGTTGAGTTTTGAAAATGGCCCCGCCCCCTCTGACAGAAACGTAACATGTTGAGTTTTCTTTGCTAATCGTTATTATTACACTGCACAATGTAGAAAACTATTAGAAACAACTTATTTGTTTTATTAATGAGACACTGTTATACAAAACATAAAATGATAATTAGTCACTACTAAATAGTTTATATTCAAACAAAATGTGGACTAAGAGTGTGGAGTCACTGTGTCAAGTAAAACAAGCGCACCCTGTAGAAGGTGAGGACGTTGCTCGAATTATCTCGTATTCTATTGGCTGGAGGAGGTTTGACAGACAGCTCTTTCTGCAACCCAAGAGAGAGGAAAAAATATCCAAGAGCAGAAGTTTTGAGTGCGCAGAGAAAGTGTCTGAGTGTGAGGGAAAGAGACCAAGTCTGAGTGCAGAGTTTTGAAAGGAAGAACGATATATTTGAACGCAAGAGGCACTTTTTGAGTGTGAGAGCAGAGTTTTGAGAGCGAGCAGGATGATATTTGAGTGTGAAAACCAGAAATCTTGCTCTCAAAGCAAACAATTGCGCTCTTGATTAAAGATAGAAAAATACCCCCATATATGTAAAGCACTTTGAATTGTCTTGTACATGAAATGTGCTATACAAATAAATTTGCTTTGCCTACGGCAGTGTTAGTCTGAGAGGAGACATAAACACTGGTAATCAGAACAGTGTATTCTCTCAGTAGATAGCAACACTTTACAGTTATATACTCCAGGTGCAGGGAAAGCAGAGAATGTCTTAGCATCTGTACACAGCAGTTGTTTATGTACAAACAGATGTGTCCAAACAGGGACAGCTGTGGTTAAAAATGTCCTTTTGGACTTCTGGGAAGATAGCGGAAATAGCAGTTGCTTAACTTTTAAGTCAGTTAAAACTAAATACTTAACAACCAATAGCAAGGATATGGGTGAAGGAACTAAACAGAGAAGTAAGACAGCTAACCAGAAGGAAGACAAAGCTGAAAAGCCACTAAATATAAACTCTGAGAGTGAAGCTAGTGTAACGGGTACTGGAACCCCAAAACCCGCTGCAGCAGATAAGTTGGAAAACAGAGTGTAAATGATCGCACGGGAGACGTGGTTAATCTTCTTCCAGAATCTCTCAGCTTATTTATTTAACACATGAACTCATTCTGCTGTTGACATTGTCCAATTTTTACTTCAGCACTTCACTGTACATTTTAATTGTCTCTGTAGACATATTTGATTTTGCAACAACACAAGAAAACACCAACATTGGTTTTAGAAACCTCCATAATAAATCATTTGCATGTCACTCTGTCACAACTGCATCAACCTTAAACAAACTAATATTAATACTGCTGCACTCAAAATGCACTTACATTCACATATTGTGATAAACTGTTTTGAACACGTATTTTAAAGCTTTATAAATTATATGGCTGATTTGTCTTTTAACCATAACTACTGTAATTAGCTAACAGTTTAACAGTTTTAATCAATACATAAAATAACAGTTTTAACCTTTAATCATGTACAGAAACAAAACTAAACTAAATCATGGAGCCTCATTCACATATATATCAAACCAAAAATTCTGGATGTGTGGCCCACGTTCATCCACAACTTATTGTTGCTAATAGCTTAACAGCTCAGTGGATATAACTAGCATTAACCTCCTAGCTACTGCTAGTTAGCTGACCAGTGCTACGCTTCAGCAGCCATTTGAGCAAGAAAACAAACCATAAACAGTCACTTCTAGACTCATATGTTTCCACAAATCAATATCAGGCATTTATAAGCAAGATGCAGTAACTTCCAGTAGTTTGGTGGGGTTTTCTCATCTGGAAAACAGAGTGTAAATGATCACACGGGAGTCATGGTTAATGTTCTTCCAGAATCTCTCAGCTTATGAGAAAAACGGTGGCACACCAGTGACTCAGTCTCCCTTCGTCAACTTGTGTTACTGCATCTCTCTTACTGAATGAATGTCAGCTATAAACTAAGCAAATCTCACAGGAAATAATATAATATTTTGCACAAAACTCCAAGTCACTCCAACAAAAATAAACGCTTTGTGGGCACACATTAGTGGGCATCACACTAGCGAACTTAAGGAAGACACAGTCGAAAAGATGGGCCCAAGACCACAACAAGACACTGTTCATAGGTCGAGCTTCAGTTAGCAAAGACACAAAAGACCTCAAGAGTTATGACACAAACTAACTAGGAATAGGGGATAAGTTTCCAGACACCGCTGACAAGGATATGGATACACTGGAGCGATGGAGTAAAAACGTATCACAGCGTCAGGGAAGCTGGAGAAGATATGAAAGAGAGTCGATCTGTCTGGTGATGACGGCACATCAGCGACAGTGGGAAGGAAGCAAGTCACTGTAGTTTGGCCCATTTCTACATTTATTGTGGACTACAAAATATATACAAAAATAATCTCTAAACGAGTAAACTCTTTTGTATCAGAAATAATACAAGATCAAACAGGATTTATCAGAGGACGTCAGACACATGATAATATTAGGAGAACAATTCAGGCGAGAGATCAAGCAACAAAAGACAAAAAGAGCACAGTGTTAATTATAGACACTGTAAACGCTTTTTAATGTGTTAATTGGAAAATTCTGAACAAAGTATTGAACCTATTCAATTATAATAATAAATCAATACAGTGTGAAAAGACACAATTCCGACCCAACCGTTGGAGTAAAAATTTGTGGAAGTTTGACAGAAAACATTAGACTACAGAGATCGACAAGCCAAGAATACCGTCTATCACCCACTCTGATTGCTCTCTTTATAGAGCCTCTCGCGCAGGTTGTTAGACAGGACCAAGAGATCAGAGGAGTGATGGTGAATGGCGTAAAACAAAAAATAGGACTTGTTGCAGATGATGTCATAACCTACATCAGACATCCAAATAAATCACTACCTATATTGATGAAACTTTTCCGAACATACGAACAGCTATCAGGCTATAAAGTAAATATCAGTAAGAAACAAATATAAACAAATTCCCTACCAGTGTAGTCATCGAGTCCCAAATTATGAGCTGTAAAAAAACAAATAGATCCAAACCCAACGTTTACATTGAGGCAATGGTTCAGTATAATTAAGAGTTATAAGACATAGAAAGACACCAATTTACTAAGGTGGATAGCATACAGCAATTTTTAACTAAATATGACAAAAGGTCTGAACAGTGAACAACCAAGGAAATTATGGCATGTTGTGTCTCACTGAAAGATGAACACTTGGAGCGTTTTTGAGAAATGAAAGAAAAGTTTGATTTGGATAAACATGAATTCTACAGATACCTGCAACTTACAAGCTATTTTAGGAAAGAGATCAGGATGGACGCCACCAAAGAAGTGAATAGTCTGGAATAAATCATAAACAAAGCAAACAAAGTAACAAAAATCAGAATTATTTCTGAAATATAATAAAAACATTTATATACATTCTACAAAATACATAAAAGAAACATGGGAATGAGAACTTAACATACAAATTGCAGATGGAGAAGGTTAAATATTTGGAAAATGTATCATTGATCCTCTAGCTCACGGATCTGGAGGGAGTTCTGGAAAAACCTGGTATACTTTTTATTTTTTTTATTACGCCTAAGGTCCAGGCAAACAATTAAGCACAGACATACCCTGTTGGAGAGAAGGTGGAGTTCTGAATACAGATCACTCATATTTTTTGGAAATGTGATAAAATAACACAGCTTTGGAAATTTTATGGGTTTTATTACTGAAAATACTTGGTTATATGATCCCTTTCTGTTGTACAGTACTGTATTTCCATAACCTGTCAGAAGGAAATGTTCTGTCAAAAGACAGACACTTGGTTAAGAATCTATTAATAGCTGGTTAAAAAAAAAGGTATCACATAAAGTAGGGTACACAACACTCTCCTACTCAAGATTAATGAATATTGATTAAAGAAGGAATCTATATAATGGAAAAGTTGGAAAGTAAAAGACAAACGGCAACAGGAAGCTCATCTCGAATAGAAAAGAGAAGAAGAGACTGTATTTAAATTAATACAGCGATGAAGACCACAGGAAAAACTCTTGATTGACTAAAAAGATGATAGAAACAGATACAGTATAGTGTAAGGACACCCCCACATCTCTGTACGGTTGGTGTTTGTAAAAAATGTCTTTTTACAAGCAGATAACATTAAGGTGTAACTTCCCTGATTAAAAGATTTTTAAAATTTGTTACCAGTTACATCAAATTTATGTCTGTTCTATTAAACATGATTTTCAAGCTTTTTTTCATATTTACTGCCAAGTCTCTGCTGTAAAGGTAAAGACATGTCCAGGTGAATATGAGAATATATTTTAAATGTGATGAGCTGCTTCTAAAAATAAGCTGCATGATCAACCGAAGGTGACGTGGTGACTTGGTCTGAGTGTCACAGTGGAAAAATAGGCCCTCACACATTTAACCACACTGTATTAAAGAAACCACAGCAACAGTACAACAATGTTCTTCTCACAGCTTAATTTAAAAGTGTGAAGCACTTCTGTTTACTGTCAACTGTCATGGAAAAATACACTTCTCCATTATTTCAGTATTCTTAAACTCTTTGAGCTTCCTTTATTTGTACTCCACGTGACTTGAAAAAGTAGCTATTGATTTGTTTTTGTAAGTTTGTTTCTCTGTCAAGACTGAGACAAAGTAAAAACTGTATGTAGAAGCAAACTATCTGTACCAGGTTGAAAAAAAAAAAAAAAAAAAAAAATTGACCGCACCAAACCGCCCCGCACCTCCGCTTCTATTTTTTTTTAACCCAACCCAAACCGCCCCATTAAAACACATGTTATGATATTGATGAATGCTTTTATTTAGTCTGAGAAAGGCGTATATGGTCTCCTAATTGGCACTGGAAACTGGCAACACAAAATGTATTTTCATTTGAACGTTAAGGCTATAAACATAAATAGGCAAATAACTAAAGTGTTTTAAATAAAATTAGGGTTATTTTTGAGACTTAACAATCAGTGCAATACAAAACAATATTTTGTCTTACATGTTATAGTAACAAAATGTAGACACTGATTAAGGTCCATTTTCAGTTTGACGGGAAAAAAAAAAAACAAAAAAAAAAAAAACAAAAAAAAAAAAAAACCTATTTCTTTAATTTATATGATTCATTATTTTGTAAAAGGACCATGTAAAGACTTCAGATGAAAAAATTAGTTTTATCTCCATATTTTTCCCAGGGATGGGCTTTAAAGAGTTAATAGTGAAAGCACACACACACACACACACACACACACACACACACACACACACACACACACACACACACACACACACACACACACACACACACACACACACACACACACACACACACACACACACACACACACACACACACACACACACACACACACACACACACACACACACAGCAAAGGGAACTCAAGGGATTGGACTAAACTATGTAGCCATAAGAAAACCACTAATCAGAGAGGCTAACTGGAGAAAAAGGCTTCAGTTTGCTAGGGAGCATAAAGACCAGACTATGGAGCAATGGAAGAAGGTCATGTGGTCTGATGAGACCAGATTTACCCTGTTCCAGAGTGATGGGCACGTCAGGGTAAGAAGAGAGGCAGATGAAGTGATGCAATCATGCCTAGTGTCACGTTTCAGCAGACCAGACCCAGTGAAAGTCAGAGACCCAAGGATTGGTATAAAGAGAGTTTTACTGGCACAAGGGAATGTAGTCAAGATGGAAGCATCTGGTTCCTTTCTGGCAGCTCGTCTGTGGACGTATGAGAGCAGGGGTGAGCAGACAGAATTATCAGGGACAAGAATCTGCTGAATATGACTACGTACCAGAGAAGGTGAAGGAGTCCACACGACAGATTTCTCCGGGACTGAGGACAGGAGCAGCCAGAGGAATTCCCACCGAGAAACTGTCAAAGCAACTAAACCAGAGAAAGTTAACATGTGGCAAGGTTGTCGGTTGATTGGTAAAAGCTCTAGATTGAGCCTCCCAAAATGTGATCCAGAGAGATCCTTCCAGTGATAGCGGTTAGGTCTGTAATCCAATATCCAAATCCTGAAGACAATCCAAAGGTCAGAGTTCCAGAAAAAGCCAAACAACAGAGTTACCAGAATGGGGCAGGCAGAATCAGGAAATCAGGTCAAAATGGGTCAGAGGTCAAAACAGATCAGCAAGCAGAAGATCAGAGCTGGAAGCATACAGGGATAAAACCAAGACAATCTGGCAGAGAAAGGTTGTCACACACAGGTATATAAAGAGCACAGTGCAGGTGGCGCGCATCAGTAATCAGAGCAGACAATCAGAGCTGGAAGGAGAATGCCTTCAGGGACGGTTGGGAAATCTCAACCCAAGCCAAACCCCGTGACACCTAGTGCCTACTGTAAAAGCCTGTGGGGGCAGTGTTAAGGTCTGAGGTTGCTGCAGTTGGTCAGGTCAAGTTTCAGCAACATTATCCTGCCAAAGAACGAGGTTAGCTGATACCTAAACGACCCAGTTATTCCATCAATGGATTTTTTTTCTTTCCTGATGGTACGGGCATATTCCAAAATGACAATGCCAGGATTCATCTGGGTCAGATTGTAAAACAGTGGTTCAGGGAGCATGAGTGTTATGGGTGCTGCTCATTGCAGACAGCTGTGGCTCTTCCTGCATGCAAATGTCTGGCCCGGATGTCTATTCGGTTGGTTGGACCTGACGCACCCCCGGTATCATCCATGCTGATTGGCTCATCATCCAGCCAATCATACTGCAGCTCGATGGAGTACCGGAAATAAAGGATTGCTGCAGAGGTTCATTCAGAAGGGAGAAGCTGGACAGCACAGGCTGCTTCCCCTCACCTTGGCAGAGTTATTGCTGCGTTGCTTTACTGTCTGTTCGTTGTGCTAAATGGTAGCATTTTTGTTGTAGATAGGGATGGTGAAACCGAGGCCTCATGAATCATCAAGCCAACTTTGACCCAAATGCATGAAAATGGCTTGCTGTTTTGAATTATTTGACCAAATCAAAGAGCTCCATCTGCTGGCTGTGGCCGTCTGATGCATCAGAAGGACAGCGTTGACGCCTCACATTTGTCATCCCTATCTCAACTTGGAATACGTGTTCAATAAATGATACGTAATCTACCATCCGAGTGAATATTTATTTTCTGTTCATATAAATAACAAGGAGAGGTATTAGTTAAGATTAGTTAAGGTAAGAGAAACTAAAGTATACCAATCTATAATGACTGTAGTGGTCTACTTACAGCGGGGACGTATGAGGGAAGTGTACTTGTGCAACAGGGATAGTGAATGTTTTAGTGATTTCATACAGTTGTAGTAAAATTGTTTACTGTTTTGTGTCTTATCATTTATAATTGCAAATGCATCTTATCGTCTACCTCATGAGTTTTTTTTTTTTTTTTTTGCATAGCTGATCGTTGTTGAATGTGGCACACTGCACAATTATGTACATAGATTATTTACTCCAAGTTTTTTTTTTCTTATCTTTATCTTCTATCTAGTTTTTTTTAACTGTTTATTTTTTATTTTATGTTTTTTGGCATTCAAAGTAAGATTTTCATTGTTCAGGGAAACTTGTTTCCTTACTGTGCAAATGACAATAAACACATTGAATCTTGAAATGTATTATGAGAAAAATGCTTTGGCAACTTTGTGATGAGTCGTAGATTTTTATTTAAAAGCGTATTTTCTGTCAGGCTTCAGTCTGCTCCTCTTCTGGCACACTACCTTTCCAGTTTTGGAGAGGTTGCACCTGAAAGAAACACAAGAATAAAATTGTAATTAACCAACTTTAAAAATCATTAAATTCTCTGCTGATGGTGATCAGAAACCAGCTTGGTGTCTAAGGTCCTGCAGGTTGTGGTTTAACTCTGCAGCTACAGACTGAGACGTTTCCTCTGATGTTCCTGGATGAACAGCAGGGTTAAACCTGGCTGTTTGTGTTTCCTGTGTGGAAGTAATTGTAGTCTTGTTCGGTGGGCTTTACCTTTGTATTGCACACAGTTTGGGTTTGAGCTGTGCTTTGTGTTAGTATGTGTTCTGCCATTTCGTTAACCTTTGTGTTTAGACCTTTGTCACATGTTGGGCTAGCTTAGGCTATTCATTTGTGATTGTGCTCACTTAGCTTATTGGAACTGCTGCACCTTTTGTTATTTAGTTAACACGCCGAGTTATGGGCACTCTTTTGTTTGTATAATCTTCGTATGGATTATTCGGCGGGTTTTGTGTTTGGTTATAGGAATAACCTTTATGGGTTATGTTTGACATCTGGTTTTATTCTTCAGTTATGCTCACACAATAAAATGTGCTGTGTTTTACTTATACATCTGTCCATGACTTACTTTTGTGTTGCGCCCACTCATACCCCTGAAGCGGGACGTAACAATGAGACATCATTTTCACACATGGACCACCACAGAGTCCGGAACTTAACTGTAATATTTGGGACGTGCTGGAGAAGGCCTTGCACAGTGGTCGGACTCCCCCATCATCAATACAAGATCTTGGTAAAAAATTAATACAACTCTGGATGGAAATAAATCTTGTGACATTGTAGAAGTGATAGGAATTATTTCTCAATGAATATTGCATATGAGCTCTTTATATACACACAGACACACTTAGTGTGCTAAGCATTTTAGAGATGGTTTAATAGTCATAATGCAGTTTATGTGTGCTCTGTGTTCTGACAAGGCTGATGCCTTTTTGAGCTGTGCAGATCATATGCTGCAGACCCTTCCTGTTTGTTTCATGCTGTTCCTGACCTGACACCATTCTGTCAAATATAAGCATCATAACTGAGGTGTCATCTGAACTCTTGATGTAGCTGCTGGGGTGACAAGGGACACATTCATGGGTGTACAGGGCATACAGGAGTGGGCTCAGCCCATGATTAGTGTGAGGGGGGAGGAGAGGTGGGGGCTGAGCTTCACATCCTGTAGTCTGTTTGAAAGAAGTCTCTAATCCAGGAACAGGTGGAAGGTGGGAGGTCCAGGTACCGCAGTTTCTGTACTGAGATGTCTGGTGTGATGGTGTTGAAGGTTGAGCCATAATCTATGAAGAGGACTCTTACATAGTTACCATGGTGTTCAAGGTGGCTCAGCATGGTGTGAAAAGTGATAGTAATGGTGTCCTTAGTGCAAGGTTTGCTTCTGTAGGTGAACTGGGAGCTTCAAATGTTGGTGGGAGGCAGACCTGATATGCTGCTGGTCCAGCTTCTAGAAGCATTACATCATCACAGACATTAGGGCAATGGGCCAGGAATTGCTGTTGTCACTGTCGTCTGGTATCTTGAGGATGGGGGCGATAGTGATGGTTTATATACAAAATGAAAAAAAGGCTTACCCTGTTTTAGTTTGTCTATTAATGAGAGTTTGTGGATGGTTGCTGTCTTGTACAACATGTAGAATCCATCATTTCTCCCACTTAGCAGCTTGCCTCCATTTGAGGTGTAAAAACCTTTGTTGTGCTATCATTGCTAATAGCAACAGTCTTTAAAGACAAAAAGACAAACAATTTCCATTGAAAATGGTCACAAAGAGCAAATTTATATTAATTTGTAAAATCTACTTTTTTGCAGAGTCCTGTTAGTCGTGCATGATGTCTATTACATCACCCTCAGTGATGGAGGAATACATGGCTACTAACAATTTTCATTTATTAAATTTCTTCTGTTAATTAAAAAAAAAAGATTTTCTGTCGTTTGTCTTTTAGTAACCTTGAAAATGAGCAAAATGAACAACAGTAAAAATCAGCTGCAGGCCAAACTTGAAGGTAAGAAAGATTTTTATCTGAATACACAAACACTAATATCACACTTCATAATATTTACCTCAATATTGTGATGTTTTACATTTTTAACTATGTCTTTTTTTTTAAAGCTACGGAAACTAACTTCAGTCAGCTGCAGGATGAAATGAAGAAGCTGAAGAACAAGACTGAAGGTGAGAACAACAGTAACAATCAGCTGCAGGTCAAACTTGCAGGCTAGAAAGATTTAACTGAATAAAGAAAAACCAATATCAACGTTAATAGTGTTAAACTTAATATTTCCATGTTTTACTTTCATCTGAACGAGTAAAAGTATATAAGGTTTATTTACAGGAGAAGTATTTAATACAGAATTACTTGCAAGTAATGAGAGTGGTCGTCCCGACTCGCGTGAAGTCAAGAGAGACTCTAGGGAGGCAAGAGGAAAAACAATAGTTATACATTTCTGTAGAAAGAATCCTCCTTCCTGAAGACCTTGGGTGGACACACAACTCCAAGATCTGCCGTCAAAACAACCTCACATAGTTGTGTCTCCACCAGAACCAGTCTGACTAAGGGTCTGAGGAAGGACCAGATAAAGGTCATCTTACCCTCGTAGTGAACTTTTAACAGAGCATGTATATGAAGAGAATAAACCTTAGAAGTGAATTAAAGCATGATGAGTAAAAATGTACAATGTAAAAAGTGTAATATAGTAACAATCAGTGTAAATACAATTTATAAATGAATATGGTAAAGAAAGTAATTATAGGTGTATAAAATTATATTAGATTATAATATTATATGTTATATTATATATTATACAGCTCTACACTTCCCTACACTGTGAAATGGGGTGGTGTTAAAAAATTTAAGCAGTTTGGCCCAGCGTCAGTTGGGATGTCGATCTACTGTTTTATTGACCAGTTGGACCAATAAATAAACTGTGTCAGCCTAACTTCCTGCTTTGCTGCCGTGCGGACGCTTCCTGCTTGGCTCTCCTTTCTGCTTGCATTTTCTTCTTTTTTTTTCTTCTTTTTTCTTATCTTTTCCAGCAAGAAATTTAGGAACAAGGACTCCTGGTCACTTATAAATGACTGGAACGAATATAGTTTTTGATAAATTTAGTTGATTGCCATCGGAGAACTAGTGGAATGATGTCTCCTAACCCTGCAGTATCAGTGAGCTGCACTGAGTGTGAGCAACTTTCTTTGAGCATAACACAGCTGGAGAAGAGGATTGAAACACTGCAAGACATTCGTGTGAATGAAGAATTTATTGACTCTATTGCAACTTATGTACAAGCTACTGAACTGTCAAATGAACTAAGTCAAATCTTCATATGCGAAGGCATGTCGGATGTGGAGCCTCCCGCTACAGACCTGGCTGATACACTTCCCTGGATGTATTCAAATGACACTGGAATAGCCTGATCCCTCCTTCTGGAACACTGTTGGTGTCAGACCAAAGTCATCAACCCCGGCCAGAACCTGGTCTGATGTTGTTTGTCACAGAGGTAAAGCCAGCAGGATATTTAAAGCTCCAGCACTCACTCCACCACCTGAGGTCTCACTGCATAATAAATATGATATGTTGACTCATATTAAAATAAATAATGATGAATGTAATGCAAGGATTTATAAAAACTCAAGAAATAGCCCTACAACTCAGCCCAGGGCTAACCAGAGCAGGAGGAGAGGCCAAAATTCCACAAACAGAACTATAGAAGTTAAAGGCGCCTCTACACAAAAACAAATAGACACAATTCTGATTGGGGACTCCATAACACAGCATGTGAGGATGGCAAAGACGGAAAATCTAACACTTTTTGATACATCAGTCAGGGAACTGACAGAGATCTTGCCGACCATTCTGTCTTCACATCCAGATGGTATGAAGATTATTGTCCACACAGGGTCTTTTGATATTCTGAGGAGGAGAATTGGCTCCGAGATCCTGAAGAAAGACGTTTCTCTGCTGTTGGAGAGACTGTGTCAGTTTGGAGCACCATGTCTACATTTCAGGACCCATTCCTACAGCGGGTAAAGGAATTGAACTTTTCAGTAGACTTCTTGGCCTGAACACATGGTTATCAAACGCATGTATCACCCATGGGATAAAGTTCATTGATAACTTCAATATCTTTTGGAACTGTAAGGAGCGATTCAGACCTGATGGTGTGCATCCAAATCTAACTGGATGCAGATTACTTGGCGCACACTTACGTCATGCTGTTGGGATGACAAACCCAAACATTTGTGTACAGATAAGAGCGAAGGACACAGCAGAGAGGCGATCTACTCCCAGCTCTCCCCCCTCACCAGACCCTCTTCTCCACATCACCTGAGGTCTTCAAAGGATGTCTCTATCTCGGTCTGAACCCCAGCGACCACCATCTACCAAGAAATACAGGGCTCCCCCTCCTCCCCCCCCCTCATCCTCCTCTTAGATCATCTGTCCTGGCAGAGCAGGGCACAGGAGGATGTGCAAGAGGTTCACAGAGCAGCAACAGAATTCACAACAAAGATAACATGCCATGATGCGTTCAGGGTCCTTGCTGTAGTTTTGCTACTACTAACAGCTGTTACTTTGTATGTTACTGACGTTTGTAATGTCTGTGTTAGAAAAGAGAAAATGGAGATGGGAAATAACAAAGATGGACCTGGTTTAATATGTTTTTCATCAGAGAATCTTTGTTATAATTGTGAAAAATCTGCCTCTGAAATAGAAAAACAGTTCTGATTTAAAAGTTTAAATTAAGAAGAATAATTACTGGATGTCTGAAGATTCTCATTCATCCAGGTCATGACATCCAGTGTTGGTTGTCTCAAGTCAACTGGACTGTTTTAGTTCCTTCAGAACATTGTGCTCTTATAGAGGATGAGCGTCCTCAGTTCTGATGGAGATAAGGGGAGATTTTACTGCAGTAACATGTGAAACCACTGGGTTGAGCTTGTTTCTGGGGAGGAGGCTACTGTCCTGTAGTAGACATCTACTTACCGTCTCTACTGCTTTCATGGCTGGCTGCATGTAAACAAAGTGGTCTCCAACAATGACTGACATGGGTCAAAGCAAAGCAGTGCAGACTTTCACTGATTACATCAACTATGTGAACATCAAAATCACATGAAAAGATGTGAACAACAACAACAGCTGCCTTTCCTGGACTGTACTGTCCACATGATGGAGGACAGGAGCCTGCAGACTGGACAACCCTCATCCTTTAAACACAAGCTCGGAGTTATCAGAACGCTTCAGTACCGGCGAGAAAACATCCCCACCAATGCAGAAGCCCAGGAGCAAAGAAAAAACAGCTCTTAGGATGATAGAACTTATGGATTGTTTCTACCTGGACTGGACCTTTATTAAAGCTGCAACTAGACCCAGAAACACCACCGACATAGGGAGAAAGGAAAAGAAGCAAAAGGAAAAGGAAGAGTTGTCATCCCTGATGTGGCTGGAACATCTGAGAAACTCAGGAGGATTTTTAAGAAACAGCAAATAGCCATGTTTGTCAAACCCAGCCACCCCGTCACAGAAACTGACTCATCCTAAAGACCCGACTCCACACTCTTAAAAAAGCAAACTGGTGTTGCAGGTCAGTGCAGTGAGGACTGCAATGAGCTCTATATTGAGGAAAACAATCACTCAACAGATGGATGGCTCAACACAGGAAAACTAACTCATCAGATCAGGACTCAGGTCTAAGGTCCTGAAGGTTGTGAGTTTTCCTCTGCAGCTACAGACTGAGACGTTTCCTCTGATGTTCCTGGATGAAGTTTATGATTAATTTTAAAGTCTGCTTTTTGCAAGGCTATTTAAAAAAAAACATCTATATAAAGAAAGGGAAATAAAGCCTACCTGTGATGTTGAAGGTAGCGCCTGCTCTGTCCTTCTCTCATGCTCCGAGCCCCTACAGCAGTTACCCTGGCAACGGCGTCTCGCTCAGACTTTTGTTTTCCAAAATCTCTAAAAGCTAAGTGTGATCCAATAAAAGCTAATGCTGATGTGATGCTTTTCCTAAATTTGTTGTCAAAATGTAATGTGTACAATCGCTAGCAGAATCTCATCCTGTCAACAACCCGCGATCTCCTCAGCGTTTGGAATCTCTCATTGAGAGGTAGACAAGCCCGGTCCCTTTGAAGATCCCGCATGCTGCTCGATATGCGCTGATGACGTAATGAGGCCTCGTTTGGTCTTTCACGTGACTTTTGGCATGCTGAATCCTGCTCAGAGACAATGCTCGCAACACTTCCGTGTCACATGCTCGACACGTGATCGAGCAGATCGGCTCGAGCATAACATCCCTAGTTGTAGACTATTTCGTATTTGCAGCAGGGTTAAACCTGGCTGTTTGTGTTTCCTGTGTGGAAGTAATTGTAGTCTTGTTCGGTGGGCTTTACCTTTGTATTGCACACAGTTTGGGTTTGAGCTGTGCTTTGTGTTAGTATGTGTTCTGCCATTTCGTTAACCTTTGTGTTTAGACCTTTGTCACATGTTGGGCTAGCTTAGGCTATTCATTTGTGATTGTGCTCACTTAGCTTATTGGAACTGCTGCACCTTTTGTTATTTAGTTAACACGCCGAGTTATGGGCACTCTTTTGTTTGTATAATCTTCGTATGGATTATTCGGCGGGTTTTGTGTTTGGTTATAGGAATAACCTTTATGGGTTATGTTTGACATCTGGTTTTATTCTTCAGTTATGCTCACACAATAAAATGTGCTGTGTTTTACTTATACATCTGTCCATGACTTACTTTTGTGTTGCGCCCACTCATACCCCTGAAGCGGGACGTAACAATGAGACATCATTTTCACACATGGACCACCACAGAGTCCGGAACTTAACTGTAATATTTGGGACGTGCTGGAGAAGGCCTTGCACAGTGGTCGGACTCCCCCATCATCAATACAAGATCTTGGTAAAAATTAATACAACTCTGGATGGAAATAAATCTTGTGACATTGTAGAAGTGATAGGAATTATTTCTCAATGAATATTGCATATGAGCTCTTATATACACACAGACACACTTAGTGTGCTAAGCATTTTAGAGATGGTTTAATAGTCATAATGCAGTTTATGTGTGCTCTGTGTTCTGACAAGGCTGATGCCTTTTTTGAGCTGTGCAGATCATATGCTGCAGACCCTTCCTGTTTGTTTCATGCTGTTGCTGACCTGACACCATTCTGTCAAATATAACCATCATAACTGAGGTGTCATCTGAACTCTTGATGTAGCTGCTGGGGTGACAAGGGACACATTCATGGGTGTACAGGGCATACAGGAGTGGGCTCAGCCCATGATTAGTGTGAGGGGGGGGGCTGAGCTTCACATCCTGTAGTCTGTTTGAAAGAAGTCTCTAATCCAGGAACAGGTGGAAGGTGGGAGGTCCAGGTACCGCAGTTTCTGTACTGAGATGTCTGGTGTGATGGTGTTGAAGGTTGAGACATAATCTATGAAGAGGACTCTTACATAGTTACCATGGTGTTCAAGGTGGCTCAGCATGGTGTGAAAAGTGATAGTAGTGGTGTCCTTAGTGCAAGGTTTGCTTCTGTAGGTGAACTGGGAGCTTCAAATGTTGGTGGGAGGCAGACCTGATATGCTGCTGGTCCAGCTTCTAGAAGCATTACATCATCACAGACATTAGGGCAATGGGCCAGGAATTGCTGTTGTCACTGTCGTCTGGTATCTTGAGGATGGGGGCGATAGTGATGGTTTATATACAAAACAGAAAAAAAGGATTACCCTGTTGTAGGTTGTCTATTAATGAGAGTTTGTGGATGGTTGCTGTCTTGTACAACATGTAGAATCCAGCATTTCTCCCACTTAGCAGCTTGCCTCCATTTGAGGTGTAAAAACCTTTGTTGTGCTATCATCGTTGATAGCAACAGTCTTTAAAGACAAAAAGACAAGCAATTTCCATTGAAAATGGTCACAAAGAGCAAATTTATATTAATTTGTAAAATCTACTTTTTTGCAGAGTCCTGTTAGTCGTGCATGATGTCTATTACATCACCCTCAGTGATGGAGGAATACATGGCTACTAACAATTTTCATTTATTAAATTTCTTCTGTTAATTAAAAAAAAAAAGATTTTCTGTCGTTTGTCTTTTAGTAACCTTTAAAATGAGCGAAATGAACAACAGTAACAGTCAGCTGCAGGTCAAACTGGAAGGTAAGAAAGATTTTATCTGAATAAACAAACACTAATATCACACTTCATAATATTTACCTCAATATTGTCATGTTTTACATTTTTAACTATATCTTTTTTTTTAAAGCTATGGAAACTAACTTCAGTCAGCTGCAGGATGAAATGAAGAAGCTGAAGAACAAGACTGAAGGTGAGAACAACAGTAACAATCAGCTGCAGGCCAAACTTGCAGGTTAGAAAGATTTAACTGAATAAAGAAAAACCAATATCAACGTTAATAGTGTTAAACTTAATATTTCCATATTTTACTTTCATCTGAAGTTGTTTTAACACCATTGAATTCAACAACAGTTCAGAACAGTCATGAAATCTCCCCCTCCCTCTCCTGTTAATCATGACACTGTCAGTGATCAGCTGATCGGCTTTTCTGTTGCTAGTACGTCTCTCTTGTTGTTTATCGTTCAGCTGAGAAGGAGGAATCTAGCGGTTCATGGTTCACACTGGTACATGTTTAACCAAAAGTATTGTTTTCAGATGGGCGACCAATAGTAGGCAACATTTATCAGTCTCATGTCAATCAGACACGTGTTACTGTCACTGAAGCTGAAGAATGAAAAATGTTAATAACAGCCTATTTCTCTTAGATATTGTTTACCTTTATTTCATATTTCTTTTCAGTATTAATGAGGTTTGCTAGTGAAACAGCTTTAAAATCTACTAGTCATCCAAGAACTGTGCACATCTATAAAGATAGATCAGGTTCAGATATGTAGTGAGAGTGAAGCAGCAAAAGGAAGCAAGACGATGTCTTCTCTAAATCAATGATGCTGTACAGATGTTGGAGACACAGGTCTGATTGGGCCATGAATGCGGTGAGAGAAGTTATGAACAGGTTCTGAGATAAAAATCAGAGCAGGACCCTTCTCTAACAAAGTAGCTGATAGGTGGTAGAAAGGATTTATACTGCAGATATGCAGAGTGTTGTAGAAAAATAACCAAGAGTCTGGAACGAGTAAAAGTATATAAGGTTTATTTACAGGAGAAGTATTTAATACAGAATTACAGAAAGTAATGAGAGTGGTCGTCCCGACTCGCGTGAAGTCGAGAGAGACTCTAGGGAGGCAAGAGGAAAAACAATAGTTATACATTTCTGTAGAAAGAATCCTCCTTCCTGAAGACCTTGGGTGGACACACAACTCCAAGAGCTGGCGTCAAAACAACCTCACATAGTTGTGTCTCCACCAGAACCAGTCTGACTAAGGGTCTGAGGAAGGACCAGATAAAGGTCATCTTACCCTCGTAGTGAACTTTTAACAGAGCATGTATATGAAGAGAATAAACCTTAGAAGTGAATTAAAGCATGATGAGTAAAAATGTACAATGTAAAAAGTGTAATATAGTAACAATCAGTGTAAATACAATTTATAAATGAATATAATAAAGGAAGTAATTATAGGTGTATAAAATTGTATTACATTATAATATTATATGTTATATTATATATTATACAGCTCTACACTTCCCTACACTGTGAAATGGGGTGGTGTTAAAAAATTTAAGCAGTTTGGCCCAGCGTCAGTTGGGATGCCGATCTACTGTTTTATGGACCAGTTGGACCAATAAATAAACTGTGTCAGTCTAACTTCCTGCTTTGCTGCCGTGCGGACGCTTCCTGCTTGGCTCTCCTTTCTGCTTGCATTTTCTTCTTTTTTTTTCTTCTTTTTTCTTATCTTTTCCAGCAAGAAATTTAGGAACAAGGACTCCTGGTCACTTATAAATGACTGGAACGAATATAGTTTTTGATAAATTTAGTTGATTGCCATCGGAGAACTAGTGGAATGATGTCTCCTAACCCTGCAGTATCAGTGAGCTGCACTGAGTGTGAGCAAATTTCTTTGAGCATAACACAGCTGGAGAAGAGGATTGAAACACTGCAAGACATTCTTGTGAATGAAGAATTTATTGACTCTATTGTAGCTTCTGTACAAGCTACTGAGTTGTCAAATGGATTGAGTATATTCTTCATACGTGAAGGCATGTCGGATGTGGAGCCTCCCGCTACAGACCTGGCTGATACACTTCCCTGGATGTATTCAAATGACACTGGAATAGCCTGATCCCTCCTTCTGGAACACTGTTGGTGTCAGACCAAAGTCATCAACCCCGGCCAGAACCTGGTCTGATGTTGTTTGTCACAGAGGTAAAGCCAGCAGGATATTTAAAGCTCCAGCACTCACTCCACCACCTGAGGTCTCACTGCATAATAAATATGATATGTTGACTCATATTAAAATAAATAATGATGAATGTAAGGATTTATAAAAACTCAAGAAATAGCCCTACAACTCAGCCCAGGGCTAACCAGAGCAGGAGGAGAGGCCAAAATTCCACAAACAGAACTAGAGAAGTTAAAGGCGCCTCTACACAAAAACAAATAGACACAATTCTGATTGGGGACTCCATAACACAGCATGTGAGGATGGCAAAGACGGAAAATCTAAACTTTTTGATACTTCAGTCAGGGAACTGACAGAGATCTTGGGCCGACCATTCTGTCTTCACATCCAGATGGTATGAAGATTATTGTCCACACAGGGTCTTTTGATATTCTGAGGAGGAGAATTGGCTCCGAGATCCTGAAGAAAGACGTTTCTCTGCTGTTGGAGAGACTGTGTCAGTTTGGAGCACCATGTCTACATTTCAGGACCCATTCCTACAGCGGGTAAAGGAATTGAACTTTTCAGTAGACTTCTTGGCCTGAACACATGGTTATCAAACGCATGTATCACCCATGGGATAAAGTTCATTGATAATTTCAATATCTTTTGGAACTGTAAGGAGCGATTCAGACCGGATGGTGTGCATCCAAATCTAACTGGATGCAGATTACTTGGCGCACACTTACGTCATGCTGTTGGGATGACAAACCCAAACATGAGTGTACAGATAAGAGCGAAGGACACAGCAGAGAGGCGATCTACTCCCAGCTCTCCCCCCTCACCAGACCCTTTTCTCCACATCACCTGAGGTCTTCAAAGGATGTCTCTATCCCGGTCTGAACCCCAGCGACCACCATCTACCAAGAAATACAGGGCTCCCCCTCCTCCCCCTCCTCATCCTCCTCTAAGATCATTTGTCCTGGCAGAGCAGGGCACAGGAGGATGTGCAAGAGGTTCACAGAGCAGCAGCAGACTTCACAACAAAGATAACATGCCATGATGCGTTCAGGGTCCTTGCAGTAGTTATGCTACTACTAACAGCTGTTACTGTGTATGTGTCAATGGGTGTTGTATGGATCCAAGGAGTGAAGCTTACGGAGAATGATAAAGAACAGTTCATTAAATGTGCAGAGGAGATTGCAGGGTTTGCTGAACGGACGGGCTGGAGCGGCAGATAGGACTTTCCGGGATGCAGGCGAGGTATGGACGGTTTCTTGGGAGAGAGATGTCAACAGGTTAGTATCAGTTAGACACGACAGAATCAGATAACGTGCATGACTGGTTACCACGATGAGTAGTATAATCCAGCGATGACTGGATGTCCGTGTGGTGGTTATATGGAGGTGAGGTGATGATCTGATGTACTTCAGCTGCGCCGTCGTAACAGCGGTGTCAATTGGCAGTCCGAATATGGGCAACAGGAAGCACTGATTGAAGATGAGCATGGGCCATGACAGTGCCCCCCCCTCAAGGGGAGCCTCCAGGCGACCCTCCGGCCCGACGGCGGTGAAAATCACGGACGAGGTGGTGGTCCAGGATGAAGGAACGCTGGACCCAGGACCGCTCCTCCGGGCCATACCCCTCCCAGTCCACCAGGTATTGAAGACCACGACCCCGGCGGCGGACATCCAGGAGACGACAGACAGAGAAAGCCGGACCACTGCCAACGACCCGGGTGGGTGGAGGGGTTTCCGGAAGGAGGGACCAACGGACTGGAAGAAACAGGCTTGAGCTGAGAGACGTGGAAGACAGGATAGATACGCATGAACCGGGGCAGGCGCAGCCTCATGACCGCAGGGCTCCGCACCTCCAGGATCTCAAAGGGCCCGAGGTACCTGGGCGACAGCTTACGAGACTCCGTGCACAGGGGAATGGTCTTAGAGGACAGCCAGACCTGCTGCCCAACCCGGTACGGAGGTGCGGGAACCCTGCGCCGATCCGCACCACGGGCGGTTCCTAGCCTCGGTCCGCCCCAGGGCCGTCCTGGTTAGCGCGCCACCAGCCGGCGACAGCGACCCAGATGACGCTGCACGGAGGGAACAGCGAGCTCCGCCTCCTGGTCCGGGAAGAGTGGAGGCTGATACCCCGGGGAGGCTTCGAAGGGGGAGAGACCTGTGGCTGAGGAGACATGGGAATTGTGAGCGTACTCCACCCAGCACAGGTGACTGCTCCAGGCGGAGGGGTTATCGGCAGCCACGAAGCGCAGGGTGGACTCCAACTCCTGGTTTAGGCGTTCTGCCTGACCGTTGGTCTGTGGATGAAACCCCGAGCTCAGACTGACGGATGCCCCTAGCTCCGAGCAGAACAACTTCCAGACCCGGGACACGAACTGGGGACCCTGGTCAGAGACAATGTCCATAGGAATGCCATGGAAACGGAAAACATCGTTTGGACATGATATCAGCAGTTTCCAAAGCGGTGGGCAGCTTGGGCAGTGCCACAAAGTGAGCCGCTTTGGAAAACCGGTCTATGATGGTTAGAATAGTTGTGTTACCTCGGGACGGAGGGAGTCTGGTAACAAAATCCAGAGCTATATGGGACCAGGGCCGCCCAGGAATGGGGAGTGGTTGAAGGAGTCCTGCGGGAGCTTGGGAGGACCGTCTTTCCCGGGCACAGACTGGACAAGCCCCCACGAATTCCCAGACGTCCTGTCCCAGGGTCGGCCACCAGAACCTCCGCCTGATGAGGGTCGCCGTGCGTGCCTCGGCCAGAGTGGCACGCCACGCGGGATGAGTGACCCCACTGAAGGACCTGGGAACGGACATTGTCGGGTACAAAAAGCTTGTTAGGCGGACCGGTACCTGGGTCCGGAGGCTCTTGCTTGGCTTCCCGGACATTCTGTTCCACTTCCCAGGTGACGGCAGCGATTATACAGGATGCAGGCAGGATAGGATCAGGATCTGGGGACGGGCCTCCGGAGCCGAACTGGCGTGACAGTGCGTCTGGTTTCACGTTCTTGGTTCCTGGCCTGTAGGTCAAAGAGAAATTAAAACGTCCGAAAAATCATGCCCACCTGGCCTGACGTGCATTCAGCCGCTTGGCCGACTGGATGTATTCGAGGTTGCGGTGATCTGTCCACACGATGAAAGGCTGAGCTGCTCCCTCCAGCCAGTGGCGCCATTCATCCAACGCTAGTTTCACGGCCAGCAGGCTCACGGTCCCCCACATCGTAATTGCGTTCCGCTGGGGAGAGGCGACGGGAGAAGAAGGTGCACGGGTGTAATTCGCCTGTGTGCTCCGATTGCTGAGACAGAACCGCCCCCAACCCAGTATCCGACACGTCCACCTCGACCACGAACTGCCGGGAAGGGTCAGGCTGCGTGAAGACCGGAGCCGAGGCAAAACGCGCCTTCAACTCCTTGAAGGCTGAATCAGCGGAGTCCGACCAGAGAAACGGTGTCTTGGGGGAGGTCAATCCTGTGAGTGGGGCTGCCACCAGGCTGAAGTTTTTGATGAATCGGCGGTAGAAGTTAGCGAAGCCCAGAAAACGCTGCAGAGACTTAACGGAGTCCAGTGTGGGCCAATCCAACACCGCCTGAACCTTCGCCTGGTCCATCTGCATCTGCCCGCTCGTGAAAACGTAAACTAAGAAACTGACCGTGTCCGAGTGGAAATGGCACTTCTCCGCCTTTACATACAGTTTGTTCTCGAGGAGTCTCTGGAGTACTAATTGGACGTGTTTCTTGTGTTCTGACAGGGTTTTGGAATATATGAGAATGTCGTCCATATAAACGAAAACAAACCGGTTGAGAAAGTCTCGGAGCATGTCGTTTACCAGGGCTTGGAACACCCCCGGGACATTGGTGAGGCCAAAGGGCATGACTAGATACTCAAAATGCCCCAGGGGGGTCTTGAAGGCGGTTTTCCACTTGTCGCCCTCCTTCACATGGACAAGGTAATAGGCGTTACGGAGGTCGAGCTTGGTGAAGATGGTGGAGCCAAGCAGTGCCTCAAAAGCAGAGTCGATCAGGGGGAGAGGGTAAGTATTGCGGACGGTGATCTTGTTCAGGACCCGGTAGTCGATGCAGGGACGGAGGGTCTTATCCTTTTTTGGTGACGAAAAAGAATCCAGCACCTAACGGGGAGGATGAGTGTCGAATTATCCCGGCATCGAGGGACTCCTGGATATATTTCTCCATAGTGTCTCGTTCCGGCCCGGAGATGTTGTACAGTCTACTGTTAGGAAGAGAGGAACCGGGCAGGAGCTCTATGGCGCAATCGTAAGGTCTATGGGGAGGCAGAGATTTGAGTTTGCTGAAAACTTCGGCTAGGTCGTGGTAATCGACCTGGAGTGGAGTGAGATCAGGGACTACCGTACTGCTGGGGTCTGTGTCTGCTGGGGGAACGGCTGATCTAAGACAGGCCTGGTGACATTCTTCACTCCAACCCATGATGGATCCGGAGGTCCAATTGATTTGGGGATTGTGGAGAGATAGCCAAGGGTGACCGAGGACCAGCGGGGAGTTGGGTGCTGAAATCAGCTTAAACTCGATTAATTCAGAGTGATTTCCGGAGAGCTTCAATCTGACCGGAACAGTGGCCAATGCAGAAGCCCAGGAGCAAGGAAAAAACATCTCTTAGGGTGATAGAACTTATGGATTGTTGCTACCTGGACTGGACCTTTATTAAAGCTGCAACTAGGCCCAGAAACACCACCGACACAGGGAGAAAGGAAAAGAAGAAAAAGGAAAGGGAAGCGTTGTCATCCCTGATGTGGCTGGAACATCTGAGAAACTCAGGAGGATTTTTAAGAAACAGCAAGTAGCCATGTTGTCAAACCCAGCACCCCGTCACACAGAAACTGACTCATCCTAAAGACCCGACTCCACACTCTTAAAAAAAGCAACCTGGTGCTGCAGGTCAGTGCAGTGAGGACTGCAATGAGCTCTATATTGAGGAAAACAATCACTCAACAGATGGATGGCTCAACACAGGAGAGAAACTCATCAGATCAGGACTCAGATTTTCTCCTTCATTCATTTTAAATACAGACTTTTGAGGACCTCAGTGAAAAATTCTTGGACAGAGAAGATGAGGGGTTTGAGCAGCAAGTGAAAGAGGCCATCTATGTCAAAGTAGAAAAAGCTTCAGTAAACAGAGGAGGAGGACCTGAGATATCAGCTCTCCCCCACCTACAGCAGCATCTCTTCAGCCATACCAAAGACAATGAAGAGACTGACCCCCACTTAGCCTCAAGTGAAACTCCTGACAATAGTTGCTATTAATGACACCTCAGCTTGTACACTCACTACTTCAGTAAAACTTCTCCATCAGAACTGAAGAAGCTCTTCTGGATGAGAGCAAAATGTTTTCATGAAACTAAACCAAGTCCAGCTGACTTGACCCAACCTACGTTGGATACGATGACTGAATACTACGGCAATACTTCCTGAAAAGGAGAAATAGGGAAACAGATCATACTTCAGTGGGTTTCTGGAGTCATTTTAAGAAGAACTAAAGACTGAAAATGAAACTTAATGGAGCATGTTAAAATGTAGAGCATCGTCTTCATTTGCATTACATTACACTGCATTAAATCACATTTCACTGAGACAAAGTGGATAAAAACACACTGAACTACAATAGGAGTCACATTTTCACATTTGCTGGTTAGTTTCGAATCATGTGAATTTACTGTGATGTATCGTTGTCAGCAACTTAAAACTAACATCTGATTTAATTTTTCCTCCATGAATATTTCTGTGAAGGACCAATATATATAAATGAGAAACTTGAGGTATTTTATGGAGTAAACATCCTGAAAGAATTATTGATTTGACATTAAATAACATAAAATCTGATCTTGAAATACTTGTTTGATATTCAGAGATCTGCTGTCCTGATGGATGGATAACTTTTCAATGCAGTTGTTACTTTAAATCCACTTACTGGAAAACCTGGTCAGAAAGCAGGAAAGACTGTCAGGAAAGAGGCGCTGATCTGGTGATCATAAACAGCAAAGAGGAACAGGTGGGTGTGTGTTTGATTTTTTATGTCTGTGTGATCTTTGATGTAACTGATCTGGTACTTTAGTCTTGATCTTTTGTCAGTCTGCTTCCTGTCCTGATGGATTTCACTTTAAATGGTTTTCAAGTCCTAAAATCAGGATCAGCTGATCAATTAGATCCATTTACTTGATTTACTTCATGAACTCATGAACTTTCAAAATGTAAATCTTTTCATATTTCAGAACTTTATGGTTTTGTTTTGACTCAGTTCTGCTACATTAGTTAAAAAAGAATAATTGTTAAACATGTAGTAAAAATGTGATTTATTTACCAGAACAAAGACCAGATCAGTATGAGTGAAAAAATGTTGCTGAATGAATCATAAACATTAAAAATTATTTTCAAGAACAACAAAATCAGTGAAAACTGTTTTCTGATCAAAGGAAACTACAGGAAACTATAGTCAGTAGTTTTTAATTAAATTTCAACATTTGTTTAACAAGACTGAAAATTATTCATTAACATTTTGTTGCTTTTGATTTTTGCAGAATGGAAGAATTAAAAAGTTTGTTTTTCTTTCAGATACTGTTACAGTTGTGTTACTACAACAGACGAGCAGAATAATGTTTTTTTTTTTTTCTTCTACCTTTTCTTGTCTGTCCAGGAATTTGTCAGTAAACTGAGTTCATATTTCTGGATCGGTCTTGAAGGGACAGGACGTGGATGGAAATGGTTGGACGGATCTCCACTGACAGTAACGTAAGAAATTCTTTACAATGTTAATTAATATCATTGTTTAGAGCCGTTAAATCTAAAATGTAGAATCTTACAAATTTCTCCTGATAAATATAAAGATCAGGAGATAATTTTAATTTGTTTCAACAAGTATCTCTCTGAATGAACAACTTGAAGTTTGTTCACTAAAAACTTCCTGCAAGCCGACTGAAAAACTACAACAAAACATGTTTACAACTGACAAAGTATTTTACTACATTTAATGGCTGAAAGGTTTTTCTGTGTCTGATGGTTGACAGTGAAAAGTCATGGAGGAGGACAGACTGATCAGAAATAAAACCACTAACAAGCTTAAACCAGGAAGCAGATCAGCAGAGGAAACATTTCTGGAGGATTGAGCAGCTTTTACAGAATTTAATGAATAAATAGAGACAATGTTGGACTTTATCAAGAGTCCATAAATGATCTATAATCAGTCCAGACCCATAATCCTGTGTGGTTGTCACATGTGTGTACGTTCTAGAAGATGATGAGAAAGAAATACAGAAAACATCTGAAACTTATAAAGAGGAAATTTATCTGAAAGTGGAAATAATCCTGAATTTCAGTCCAGTTAAATGTGATGTTTTATTTGTCCAACAGGTTCTGGGAAGATGGAAAGCAGAACAGATACGGCAGTTACAGAGTGTATAACAATTATGAAGGGAAATGGAACCCAACATATGACACTGTTTCCGCTAACTGGATCTGTGAGAAAAATTCTTCTGTCTCAGTGATATAAATGTGTTTGCAGTGATTAAACTGTCAAATTTGACTCCCAAAAAAGTATTAAGAAAAGTTTTCTTTGTTGTAAATTTCAGATGTCATGTGTCACTCATAATCTACATATATCGTCCCTCTGTAGTCTAATATATAGACAGAGTAGTGAAGGTGGAAGTCATCCATACAACAACAACAACATATAAACTTGTTCCACTCATTTATTGTAAAACAAGGAAAACTGCAGCCTCTCTTTACTTTGTTTACTTGCTTGATTTATGATGTTTTTTCTTGCTAAATCTACAGTCAGTATCATCTTTAATTATCTGGCACACATGAAGGTAGCAGCTGAAGATTTTAACAAGAAGAAAAATCCTCAATCTTAGTTGTTTTAATCTGGCTTGTGTGAATAACTGCAGACTGATCAATGGAGGAGAACTTTCCTCCTTCAGATAAAATGTAAACAGAAATGTGGTTACGTTTCTTTTTGCAAACAGCAGGATGTACTGGAGAATGACGTTAGTGGATGCTTCTATGGGCCACAAACTAATGTCTACTTTTTACATGTATACAATTGTAAGGATTGTGTTTTATACTGAGATGGAAAAAGTAAAGATACTGAGCTCTGGGAAAAATGAGAATTTGTGTTCTACAAATTTAATAAACACTGAAAAACAACATATTAGTTGGATGATATAGAAAAAAAGTTCAACTTGTCACCCAGACACTAATATGTGGACATTTCTAAAAGTCCCCCAGTTACAAAACAATCTTACTTTTGTTAATTGTTTTTATTTCTTATCAGTATTTGATCCTTTTTACTCATTCAGACATGTTGTTATGTTGCATTGCTAAACCTGAAATTAAATCCTATTCTTAAGCCTCTACTTCTGCAACCTCACAGACCTTGCAGTGCTTGTTTAGCTCTATCAGAACGTCAGTGGGATTCACTGTTTTTCATGAACCCTGTGAAATGTGGACTGAAGGCATGTACTGGTGAAAACTTGCACTGAGATCTAAACAGCTTTCAAATAAATGTCTGTTTCATGATTTATGATCTTTTTCAGTCAAATGAACACTTATTTTTCCAACGTGTGTGTCAGTTTCTACTTTATGTTGTTAGACAGACTTTATTGTACTGGTTAATTATCCAAGGCCATGATTATGTTTCAGTCAGGAAACATTTTAGTAAAATGAGTAAAATTGCAAACATGTTTGATTAATTAGAAATACATAAATAAAACTTTAACTTTTTCCCTGAAACCGTTTAACTGCACTTCAGATGTTCCTGAATGCGACAGCAAGCAGCTCAAACATTGCTGATTATTCTTTTAAGAAGTGAAACCCACAAGTGTGAACATCATGTTTCTTTGTGAGGAAAACAGTTTCATGCTTCTAGTGTAAAATTCTAATCAAAATAAACTGAAACGTGAAAGAAGCCTCTGATCATTTTTTCACAATATATCCACTTGCTGTTTAAACTAAAAACTAAACCTTCTGGGTTTGTTTTTATCCGTACAGTCGCATTTATGAACTAGTTATCTGACGTAGACGTACTATTTTCAGACTTTAAGACTTTTACCGAGCTTCTAAGAAAATATTGCTGTGAATGTGTGATTTGTGCTTTGAGGGTGTAAAAGTAACACTGGACTTATTTTTTACCTGCTGATCCTCATCTGGCGACAGACAGCAGCTCAAATCGTAGCAGCAGCAACTTCCAGCAGCTGCCACAGGCCACCGTGAAGTGGAACAGCTTTCCAGAGCCTAACCGGACGGCTCAAACTGATGCAGTTCAGGACCAACTTCTTCCAAGAAAAGTTTTATATAAAATAAAAAAGGCAATGACAGAATTTAACTCCATAAGAGACAAGAAAAGTCAGTTTATTTTTATAGCAAATTTCATGTACAGGACAATTCAAGTGCTTTATGTTAAACAATAATAGCATTACAGATATTAAGAAAATTAATAGATATATATATATATATATATATATATATATTTCCTTAACATGTATATAATGGTGTGTTAGTTGGTATAACAGTTAAAAGTAATTTACATTACCTGTAAAATGACATCCTTCTGACGGTTTATAGCAAGGGACCGGTCATGACGTAGCAGTTTTTCCTAGTTAGCTAAATACTTTTCAACGGTGTTACATTCTCAATTCAGGCCAAAACGGAAAAAATAAAAATAAAATAAATAAATAATAATAATAATAATACTGAAAAAAGTCACCTCTCACAGCTATGGATTAATGTGGTCATTATGGAGAAAAATGACCACTTAGTGTTTTGGATATTGTAATATAGACAATATGGAGAATAGCGAGACAAGAAGTTACATCTGTCAAACTAAAATATATGTTATACAAAAAATATTACAAAAAATAAATATTCTTTGTCATATTTTCCTTGTTATAATATTCCTCTTTAACCACACCCCCCCCACCCCCACCCTGTTTTCTTTGTCCACTTTTCTCTTCTTGATAAACCTTTGACAGAGACATCTTTCTTCGTCCAGAACTGATGGTCCATCTGACACTTTCAGAGCTCTGGTTGCCTTTAGCTTTTTTCCTAGCGGAGTTTTTACAAATGCCCGCCCTACTCTGCTTCTGATTGGCTCTAACGTCTCAAACTCTGTGTACTGATAGGTTGCCTGGTTCCTGTCATTTATAGCACTCCTCCGTGCGTGTCCTGCTTCTTTCAGACAGAGGGTTAGGTGACCACGATTGGCTGACTTTCATCTATGGGATGTAGATATTTGTGGAAATGATTTATTAACAATAATAAATAAATAAATAACTATAAAAAGCGCATAGTTTCCAACCTAATTACAAGAAAATCAAATTAAAATATATCACTGATAATGTCAGTGTCATTATGTTGTGGAAATTCAATGCACCTATCAAATGAAGAAAACTGAATAATTGCTCAAACCCACATATGGCTCTGGAGCCGCAGGTTGCAGACCCATGGTCTAGTCACAGATGATGGAGATGCACTGCTTTGGGCAGGATGGCAAAACTTGGTGAACATAAATAATGATTATCATTAAAATGCCGTCAATTATATCCAGGGATACTTTATTTCACATTATAAACAAAACAGTTTGTGAACCTTGAATTTTAATTCCTAACTCTCTTTCTAATCTCTATCTGTTTTTAAAGTGATTCATCAAAGATTCTTTTAATTTTGTTTCTTTTCTGTGTATCACCTTCATGTCATTACAGGATGGCATTGCAAACCGTACTGCACACCAAGGCTTCAGTCCCCTACAGCAGACTGCCACCTATTCAAATTCATGTGGTGGCAACCAAAACACAACCCAGAGTCCTTTCATGGGACTTTTCCGAAGACTCTGTCACTCCCATGGTGACTAAAATGAACAAATTGGCTGTGATCAGCGATGGCAACATCATTACAAAAATTGTATTATTTGAGGAGTTCTCAGGGAAAGTAGTTGAAGGCAGGAACTACCTCATGAGGGGATATTCCCTAAGAGGAAACTCCCCCCCATACACTATTTTAATTGCTAATAAAACACAGTTCATGCCAGCTCTCCAGTGACTGTGCCTGAACATTTGATGCATCAGGCGACTGCTCTAATTGACCCACCCTCCAGGAAGATCCACCTGAGGGAGTTTGGGCAGGTACAGGGTCATGTGACTGTGGAAGGAAGGGTCATTGAAGTAAGTTTTCAAACCACAATTGAAAAATGTTGTGTACATTAAATTTAATCCACATTACAACTTCTATCTATTTAACTGCTTATTGGGCAATGACCACATTTGTACACTTCATTGTACATACAAAATGCTTTTGCATGAGTTCTCCTCACCAACCATCAAAGATCAGGCTACATTTCAACTACTTCACAGAGATCAGTCTTCAGCATAAAACATTGGAAAAAAACTGTTAGTACTGACCACTTTCTACTGTATAACCTGTTGTTTTAGGAAAAAGTATCCAAGTGTTAAAGTCTTGTAATATCCTAAAATATTATAATCTTTTCTTACTACAAAAATTCACATTTCCAAGTATTGCCGGGTGTATTTTGTCCGTTTCATTAAATGATTGTACAAATAAGATATGAGCAATTTATTTTTTTATGATTGTCGTAATAGTGCTTTATTGCTTCATCAGCTCTGATTGGCATAGTGTAATTGGATAAACAGTTGGATATAAATGGTGTAATTCATGCTTATGTTCATTTTTATATTTAGAGTTCAGCTCCCAAATAAATTCTGCTGAGGACGGAGGAAATCCCTCTAAAGAACATTAAACTGCAACAGGTAAGTATAGTCAATGTGAGGAAGAAAAGGACGGGGTCACAAGATCACATTAAACAGTATGCCTTTATCTTTGTTTTTACTGAGTGTAGTTGATAACGAGATTTCATTGTGCTCCAGAAATAAACTGATATGTTGAGTTGTGTACTACAAAGTACAGTGTGCTCGATGTTTTAGAAATAAAGTAGATGACCAGGGGCTTCATTTATCAAACTGTGCATAGCAAAGAAAACTACAGGTGGTTGGTGTAGGAAAAAAGCGGCTGAATATCTCATCATCCAACTGCCATGCAGGAGATCAAAGTTCAATTCCGACAGGGGTGAATCCCTTTGGAGAAAAGCTGCTAAATGACAGTAATGATGCTGGTAATTTAGTCATTTGTTCTAATTTATAAAATAAATATGAACGGATACATCTGAGATTGATAGCAGTTTATTTAGTGTTAAATAATATTTCTTTATAGTTGCTGGGTGCTCCAGCTGGGTGGGCGGTGCAGAGGGACACAATCAGCGCTATTAACCAGGTCGACAAAGAGTTGCAGGAAATAAAGATCGTATTCACAGAAATTGGGACAAAAAAAAAACATTTTGTAAGACTAACTAAATAAAAGGAAATCTAACTTTTGTTGAGACATTGTTACTTAGAGGTCTGATATGCTAGAGAACTTGACATTTATTCTTCTTGATATTTAGCACATTTCAGAGCATTTTCAATCAATTACTGGAATTTCTCATTTCACAATAAACTCACTGGACAGGTTGGAATGAAACTGCTGCACCGCTGCTCAGAAAGGAAGGTCTGGAGACATGAGACTTCCTTTCTGATAGATATTCTTATATCATCTATCAAAAAATAAAAATGATTATAATATTTAGAAAAATATACAGTAAATAAAGAAACATTAATATTTCAGCACTTCATTTTTCTTAAATGCCTGGTTCTTTATGTTTGAATGAATGAATAAATCATCTTTGGAATGTACATTTGCTTTTTTTTTCTCCTAAGAACAAAGCAAAAAATGTGAAGTTCATAATTTATAGGTTATTTATGCTGTTATTGTACTGGTATGGCTAACAGGAAATCAGATTGCCCTGAAGATAGAACCCTACAATGAGTTTGACTCCCCTGATGTATATCTGTATGTCAGGCAGGTGTTTGACACCTCTTACAGCGTGCAATGAAAAAAACATTAATGCTATGTTTTATGGTTACAGGAGGACACCCAGGTTGATGTCTCGCTCTGGAGGGAGGCTGCTCTGCTGGAGGTTGACTATGGGAAGGAAGTTTCCTTGAGCTCCTGGTCTTAAGCAAAAGCAGCTATGGACTGCGGCTGCAGTCTACAGCCAACACAATGCTGCTGGTAATTTCTATAATTTCCCTTAAATATGCATTTTTTAAAATAAATGAGAAACGACAGGCAGTCTCACACACAAACAGAGACACACAGACAGACACACAGAGTGAAAGAGACACCCAGACAGAGACACAGATAGAGAGAAAGATACACAGACAAAGAGACAGACAGACAGACAGAGACACACATACAGAGAGACACACAGACAAAGACACACATACAGAGAGACACACATACAGAGAGACATTACATTTTACATTAAGGTGGAAAAAATGTATTTTGTGTTTCACAGACAACAAGCGTGAAACAGGAGGCCACAGTCTTCAAGGTCATCGGAATAATGGAGACAGGGCAAAATGGTCTTCTAGAAATCGCCACCAGCGACAATGAGAAGTTTTTCATTGAGGAGTCGCTTTGGGCGCCCCTGGAAGACCTTATGTTTAAAGCGGACCTGTATGTTAATGCCATCATTGAGGGGGCGAAGGTCACAAGAATTCAGCCAGTGGAGAAACCATAAGAAATGTGCAGCGTTTGCCCTTAATTTAACTTAATTTAATTTCTGAATGTTTTGCATATTACAGTATTTGTTCATTTGTTATTAAGCCAGCACATTTCATATTCCACATACAGTACCAGTCAGACGGTTGGACACACTTTTTATTACATTTAATGGAAAGGTGTGTCCAGCCGTCTGACTGGTACTGTACTTGTAACAAATAGACACACAGAGTTGATGTTGATAGCGGGGATCCTGAGCTCCCCCTTTTGCATCATCTTACACCATGTTGTGGACACAGACACAGAGAGAGAGAGACCCAGAGAAAGACACACGAGAGAGGGAGAGATGGAGCCAGAGAGAGGGAGAGATGGCGCCAGAGAGAGGGAGAGACAGAGTGAGAGAGAGGGTGAGACACAGAGACACAGACGGAGCGAAAGAGAGAGAGAGGTGGAGAGAGAAAGAGCGAGAGAGAGCAAGAGAGAGAGGGAGAGACGGAACGAGAGGGAGAGGGAGGAAGGAACAGACAGACACAGAGACACACACATAAAAATATTTCAACCAGTTCTGCTTAAGAAACTATTGTTTACAGTGTTTGTTTAAAAGAATTAATAAAAATGTCATTTTGAGACCAGTTTGAAGTGTATGATGGCAAAGGGAGGGTGCACAGTACACTGTTAACCCAAATTTTGTTTCTAATTAAACTTCTGAGTGATCATTACTTCAACTTTTATGTTTTTTTAAAAACTGCTATCATTACTAAACAGTATTACTTGAATGTACTAGTTATCTGAGGGATTCATTTCATGAATCAGGTTAAGGAGAGTTTACTCAGAATGTTTAGTTTTTTAAGAAGGGGGGGGGGGGCGAGGGGGGGCTAAATAATTCAAAGACGTCCTCGGTCACATCACAAGGCCTGCGCAACGGTCGACACTGACTTGGCAGAAGAGCTCACAAGCAGCTGCAGCAGACGGGCTTCAGGCACTCTGACCAGGAAACAGCTTTGTTAAACGCCTTTGACGGTTAGTATGTAAAAGTAGTCTTGTCATCTCCTTTAGGAACTTTTAACAACCATATACGCTGACATATGTTGGTGACGCGGTTTTTCCGGTTACATAATGCACTGTGAACTGTGCAGGTGTTAATGTTTATGCTAGCTAATGTCAATTTAAAATAGCGTCAGTTGAATGTTAAAGTTAGCTTAGCGAGAACGGTCTGAGGAAAGCTTAAGTACCTACAAGTTTGCGCGTCTGTAACATGTATTTCTGCCATTACTTGTGGTATGTAAGCGGTTCAACCACTGGCGCAGATGAGTTTAGCAGGCGCTGCCTGTAATGTTCGTACAATATTTTGAACTCCGCAAGCTGCGCGCCACGCGTTGAACCATTGGACCGCTCCTTGCCCACTCTTTTTCCCCGTTTTTCACTCTCTCGCGCATGCAGGCTTGTTTACATAAAGGTTTTACTGTATATAACTAAGATGTAGCTTCGGTTTTCATTTCCATTATGTTTTTACAACGATATTGTTGAGTTATTGACCTTAAACTTTCGTTGTTTTCTATTTTTATAGATCCTTCTGTTGTGAGGATGCTGTGGAAGTGTAAGTATTGTGATTTCATGTGTGAGAAAAGGGGTTACCTTTTGAAACATTATCGGTTAAAACATGGAAACTATGGTAGAACTGTCCCATTTCCCTGCTTATATCAAGAATGTGTGTGCACATTCAACTCCATTAATGCACTCAAGGTCCACTTAGCGAAGATTCACCAGAAAACCCAGGGTGCCCCTCCAAGAGAGACTTCACAAGTGACATTTCAATGTCAGTCATGTGATTTTTCTGCACCCTGCACAAAAGCAGTCTTCCTCACTCACCTGCGCAGTACACATTTGAGGGTAAATCACAGAGTCCAGTGTCCATTTAATGGCTGTAACTTTCATACCAGTGTGTATTCTACATTTAATGCACACAGAAGTAAGGAGCACAGAACACACAATTGGAGGATGTTCAGACCAGAAATTATCTCTGATAATGTAACTAATGAAATGTGGCAGCCTGCAAAGACTTGATTGATGAAATGCAGAAGAAAACACCGAATGCATCTCTTGTGAAACAGAAGATGGATCAGACGTTCGCTCTGAGAAGAAAAGAGGTTGTGGATTCGGAACCTGCCATAAGCATGATGGTGAAACGCTGGCCTGCCCTCTTTACTGAAGATCAGGTGTGCTCATTTTTCACTAAAGATCAGGTATGTTATGAAAGTGAAGAAAACGACTGCCTCTTTTGCTCTCTGTATGTTTCAGGTCTTCATGGAGTTCAGCAGGATTGTGAGCAAGAACCTCAAGCATGAATTCTATAAGAGCATCGACCGGCACAGTCCTCGGCTCCTTGAGTTATTTTGATCCAAGAGAGGGAATGTTGGACAGTTGTTGACACAGATTTCACAACAGACAAATGTAGGTCCATACACATTATGTGCTTGCCATTGTTCTTTACAGGTTTTGCAAATTATCTAAGAGCCAGTCTATTGGTTGTGTTATCCAGTTTTTAGAGATCATTTTTGATTATTTTAGCTATCTAACTTGTTATTTTGTTTAATTCCCAAAAGACAACAGACCCAACTGCGATCCGGACACATGTGCTCAGAGGGCTTACAATCATCCTGGGGGACAACCCCACAAACTTCTTCAAAGCAGGCTTTGTAAGTAAGCACTTGCTTTCTTTTAATTTTTACCATGCCACTCTTGACAGTATATTGAATAAAGTTTTTGTGTTTCTTCCAAATGAGAATATAATGATTGTACTCGTATATTTTTTTATTAAGGAGTCTGATGATGAGTCATTCCGTGACCTTGACATCGGGATACTACTCGTTGAGCGTGAAGATGCTGTGGCCACATCTTCCCATCATCTCAGTCCAGCCTCGTTGAAAATCATCATTGAGGGAGAAGTTGTGATGAGAGACATTGAAGATCTGCCAAAAGCAATGTGCATTCTGTTTGGACTCACATATGCACTCCATCTTAACTACCCTAAGACAATGAAGCTAACATTTCTGTTCATCCAGCAGGTATTGCTCTCATTAGGCCACAGTGACCTAAAACCAAAGCTACAGACTTTGAAAAATCAGCTCACACTGTAAAGAGATGTCAGCTCTCTTGGAATAAGCTTTAACTGTTTTTTTGTTTTTGTTTTGCTACTGGTAAAAACACTTTGACTATCGGGTAAACCTTTTTTATTTACTGGAAAACATGCATGTTTAAAATGCAGACATACACAAGCAACAGACTCATTCAACACCTACTCACAACACAGTCCCATACATAAAAAAACACTGACACTTTAACAATATACACATTTAAATACTGAATGATGGGCGTAGTATGAAAATTTAAATTGAGAGGAGTTGTGGCAAACATATAACATTGTTTCAGTTATTGTTGCATCATTAGTCTATGAAGATGGAGTTGGATATTGTTCTGATATCTCTGTTGGTTCATGTGCTGGCTTCCCTTCATTTAGGCAAATCAAGCATTCTGTTTGTAATCTTTTGTACATTTGAGCAGATGCTTCTTGACCTTTTTTGTTATGGATTTACCACTATAATTTCCAGTCAAATGCATGTTTTTTCTGGTGAATATGTTATGCATTCAACACCCCCACACGAAACCAACACAGACAACACCAACAAACAGCATAGACACAGACAACACCCACACAAATTCAGCAACCACACATTTTTTCAATAATTTGAAATGACCTTCTTAAGATTAATTATTATAGGTTGGATGTGTTAATGTTCACCTACTGATAAGTTTATAAGAAAATGTATTGTTTTCTGCATTTTCCACCAAAATAAAATGCTTTGGAGCATTTAACGCTGTTTATTTTTTTCCATCCAATTGAAGCAACTTTTTCAGCAATATTTTATTTATTTTTTGTCAAAGAAAAGGTAGTTTAATTAGAGGTAAATATTGTAGTTGTGATGCAAAATTAAAAGCAATAACAAGTAATTTAATTATGTTAAATAATTTTGAGTACACTCTAACAAATATAAATACTAAACTTAAGATTCTGTGTTAATACTATTTAACATATTTAGCTTAAGCTTTGTAAAAAGTTAGGATGTCATATTATCAGTACTCAGCATATTTAGTTTCAGCTTGTGTAAAAAGTTGGGATTCCATGTTAAAAATACTCAACATATTTAGTTTAAGCTTTGTAGAAATTAATGTTTCCGTGTTAATAGTAGTCAACATATTTAGTTTTAGCCTGTGTAAAAACTAAAGTGGTATAGGGCAACGGGTTTCCACGCGATTTGCGAGTAATGTCAGCTAATTTGGGTTAAGAGTGTACACATTTGACTAAGCACCACACTTCTGATTGATTGCTTTCCATCCATTCATTTTCTAGTCAGTTTATCACAATGCTGGGGGTTGGAGCCAATTACCAGCATTTCCCAGGTGAGAGGCAGGGTGCACCCCGGACAGCTTAGCAGTCCATTACAGGGCAAACACAGTAAGACAAACAACCACTACCATTGAGTCCTATGATCAATCAGCTTAACATGTATATATTTGGACTGCTAAAAGAAGCCGGAGTACCAAAACTTAGAACATTTGACAATTCCTGAAATTTCCCACTTCACCTTGAACACACCAGACTGGTTGGAATGAAACCGCTCTGCCACTGCTCACAAAGAATGTCTGGACACAAAAGAACCTACAGGAGAGGAGGACAGAGGAATAGTCTGCAAAAACTGAGGAACACAGATTTCCAGGACCATCTCTTTGTCCTCTATTGTCTTGTGAAATGATGAGGACAACAAGACCACAGGAGAAGAGAACTGAGACCACTGCTCGTTTTTATTTTACAATATTTAAAAAAAGATAAAGGAAAGAAATTACCTGCAATCCTACCGTACACTGGTGTCCTGCTCTGATAATGTCTGGATCATTGTCCTCTAGCCCTGCTCGCCTCTTCAGGGCTGCAGAAAGAGACCTCCTGACCAGATAAATCAGTCAGTACAGTGTCTGACGTACATATACTCATATATGAAAACTTCACCTTACTATTGGTTGATGGTAATGTGTCGAGTATTAAAATCCTCCTACGGGGGACAGAGAGACAGTCCTGGATAAGTTAAGAAAGAACAAGAGCAGGAGACATGCAAGGAGGACAGACATACAGACAGAAAAGTGGGGAACAGTTTTCCAGGACTGTCTGTCTGTCCTCCTCTGCTATTTGTACTTTTAAAACTTCAGCTGTTGACTTCAGCTCCATAAATACTTCTTTAACAAGGCATAGATCATACTGTAGGTGTGTCTAGGGGTCTT